>NC_134318.1:19917894-20221666 GCF_964195595.1 Calonectris borealis
TCACATGGCATTTGTGTTCAGGAGATGGCTAACTCCTAAGACCTAGTAAGTTTTGTTCAGTTCCCAAACTGCAGAACCTTCCTAGTGCTTGTCCAAGTGACAAGGAAAACAAGGAACAACATAGCACACGCCTGTGCACAGAAAACACCACCGATATTGCCATTCTACAACTGACACCATTAAAGCTAAATTAAACACCCATTTAAACACTAACCATGACTTTTAAATACTGCTGCATTTCCAGAAGTGTGTTTTAGTGCATCAAAGGCTTATCGAAAAGCTACGCGTCACTCAACGTGTTCAGGTTGATTTTCCTCTCTGTTCACACCCTTTCCTACTCCATTACCAGTTTTTACACTGCGTTTTGATTAACACACTCATACAGCCCTTTTCAGAAGATGCTGGGTGAGAGAAGGTGTGAAGCGCAAGAGAGGAGATATCTATGCGAGATACTCTGAACATAAGGAAGAACACATAAGAGTAGTTAAATTATCAAAACTAACTATGCACTGCAATATAGTGAAGTGCACAAGATCAAAACTGAGCAACAAATTTCCTTCTTTTTCTGCTTGCTTGGGGGGGTGGGGTGGGTTGGTTTTTATTTGCAGGAAAGAAAAAACATTACAAGTCTTCATCCTAAAGGACAGCACTGTCTTCAGTTCCCTTCATTGTTAAGGCGGCTCCACCTCTGGCTGGAGGCTGGTCCTTTAACACACCAATTTAACGCTTTAAAACAGCCACCATTTGAAGGTAGTTACCTGCCTTCCTGTGGGTAGGTAACAAGAGACTGTTGGCTGAGATTTCTTTGCTTGCTCTGCCTTTTCCCTCTTGTCTCTAGACTTTCCACTGATTCAAGTTACTGTCCACATCAAGTAAGCATCTACCTTAATGCAACCACCAGAATATTTAGGACAACTGGGGTGTCCTTTTGAAATATAATTTATACCACTCATTACACTTTATATGATGTACAGCCTAGACACCATATAGCTGATGACAGCTACCTGACCTTCCAATGGAATCGGTCCTTCCTATGAGCCTTGTGCTTGCATCTCTTCATACAGAAGTGATAAAGCAACCCTACACACACACACCAGGGAATGGGAAGGGGTGGAGGAAGAGAAGATTTTAACAGCTGCACTGCATACTTCCTCTTCCTGTAACTCGGAGTTGACACACCTTTGCCCAAATCCAGAAGAGTCAGGATTTGAAGGAAACATACCATTTTTACACAAATGCTTCCTTCCAGGCCTATGGATAACAGGAGGAAACATGGCAATATAAGCTATATTGCTGTAACTAACTGCAGCTATGTCTACATCTAATGAAACAAGACGACTATATCTAGTTGCATTGGATCACCCAGTTAATAGGAAGACAAGAAAAGCAGCTCCATATCACCATAACCAAGAGGAAAATTTAGCACTCCCTGTTCCACCTGAGTATTTCATCGAATGCAAAACATTCAACACCCCTGTAACATAGTCCAGGCTCCAGGTCTGTAAAACTAACTTCACTGGCACTGCATTGCAATAGCATCTATCTTCTCAGTGCACTAGATGCCCTGTTGCCTTTGGTGGGGGGAGGGGAGAGTAAAGGGTGGAGAAGGAAAAAACCAAAAAAAACCCCACCACACCAAAACACAGAAACACACAAACTCCCCCCCCCCCGACACACACACACAGAGGCAGTACTATATCTCTTCTGATCACCTTTTACTCACTCAAGAAGAAAGGTTCAGAGTCTGCACTTGTACTATAAGTGTGAAAGTTCAGATTGCCAAACAGAGCGTTCTGATGCACTTCTAATGCGCTAAATCTTTTAACTGTCTCATCCTGATGAGATGTTAATTATGCATTAGAAAAGTCAAAATCACTCAAATTTCCAGTCGTCTAAACAGATTTCTGCACATCCTCCTGTTCTTTCTTCTCCTCAAAAAGTCAACAGAAGAGATACTTGAACTCCACCTCTAGTATTTAAAAACAAAAAACCCCAAACAAACAAAAAGAGCCACCCAAACAAAAAAGCAGCTCTTACTTGTGCTAGCTATATAAACAGCCAAAGAAACTTTAAAATACACCAATCTCTTCAAAGACCATTCCTGAGACATGCCAGTTGGCTACATTTTATTGTATAAAATTCAATAAATAATCTTGACATGCCCCATACTGCCACTTAAATACTTCCAATAAAAATAGCCTAACAATTTTCTTGCAGTGTCGTTCTGCGTATTCATTAATTACCATCAATTTCAAATGAACATCCAGTCACATCCCAATAATAGAGACACCTATTTACAGTTACTTTCAGAACTGTCCTTTAAGTGTATTCAAAGCCATACAGCTTGAAGACCATTTAAACCAAATCTGTATATATTTGCCCAGTAACCTGTGCCCCAACTAGCACAACTAAGCAGTGCACTACACTGACATGCAACTACTGATTCGCCAACCTCACAACAAAACTATTTCTGTCAGGAAAAAGTGTACACCGAATAGTTTTTAAAGACGCAAATCACACTGCTAATTTTGAAGCACCCAAATGAAAGCTTATTTCTTGCCAAAGCACTTGCTAGAGAACAGATTTGTTTGGCTAACTTCTAAAAGACGGATTTATCATTATACCAGTATTTTAGTATGGCAGTAACGGCTTTTTCAGCACCATGACCCAACTAACATTCCTTGCAATGGATGCCAGTCCCAGTAGGTAGCCTAACAAGGGAGATTTTTGTTTCCACAGAATTCATGTGAAGCATCATAGTATTAACCTATTTTGGTTGCTCAGTGCTCCAGCCTTCAATTTTTTCATGCCACTAGAGTATCAGAATTACAGAAGATTCTCTGAAAGTACTTAAACAGACAGCTTTATCACTACAAGTAATTAAATCTTTATAGTGTATGGCTACAGCAGTAATCACACAGTAAGCGACACTTCTGAATTTCCATTCTGATTATTGAGCGTGAAGCTCCATGCATCCTTCAAATACCCAAGAAGTCCGATTTGACAGAAATAGATAGATATCCACATATAAAAACAATATTTAACATATATTTAGAGAAGCTTACATAAATCAACCTACAGCTACCAACATTTTTAGTGTCACCTCTGACAGTTCCACAAACAACTGTTCTTGTAGACTTCACTAAATATTTCTAACATAAGCACTTTCTACTCTGCACCCTCCAGCACGTTACAATCAGCTGAAGGAAAAAAGGTGAGTGCAAACCATCATGCAGTTTCTAGAAGGAGACACTAATAGCACCTCTATAATGGCCAAGTTGTCTGGGTTATTCTATGTCAAAAAGAACTGCCACCAAACTTTGCCACTAAGTGGAAAAAAAACCAAACCAAAACAAAAACAAACCACCAAACCACCATCTTACAAAGATCCTAAATAACCCAATTCAGGTAGAACAGGTAGCTTTTTTTCCCAAGAACACTGAAAATTTAAAACACACTTCACCATACTAAGTGGGGAATGATCAAAGAATGCCTACAGACATGTCTTTCACACTATCCTTTCATAAACAATACACTAATTGACACCCCCTTCTCCCTCAAGGCTTCAACCCTGTGAATCATTAACCTGAAAACAAGGCCCAAGTAATAGCAAAAAATAGTAAACCCACGTAGGAAGTCCAACAAAACTGAAATAGGAGGATTCTGCAGTTTAGCTCAATTTGTCACTCTGACACCTTCACTTATATTCCTAGAATATCTACATTAACTCCAGTTCCTATTAACTGTAGTTTTAAAGCTAAGTACCTACATACAAGTATCTTTACAGATAATAATTCTAACAGTCTTAAATATCAAGAGTTCTACCGGTAGTATTTCAGGTGGCGTTCAAACGACAAGAAAATTAGTACATCCTGGAGTAAAATGAAAGTAAAAGGCCACAACCAAATCACATTGCAGATTTCAGCAACACCAGTCTGCCAGGCAAGACAGAACAATCTCACACCTACAAGAAAGCATACAGCTGTACTCTTCCCTGCTGCTCTGTTTATCTACTGAAAATCCAAAGAGCAAACTATCCAACACAGAACGACAGGACATAGGGAGCTAAGTAAAATTCCTTTACCAGAACTGATTCTGCATAGATCTTTGACATGCATCCTCACTTATATACATTTAAACAGGTAAATAAAGAACAAGAAGAATCATTACTTTTGCATTAGGTAAACAAACAAAGAACAAGAATCATTTCTGCATACTACATTTGCTCTCATTTTTCAGACTTACCTGGTCTTTTTCATGGGGTAGAAGGCTGACAGGTGGAAGAGAAGCTGGGAAAGTGCTGGAGTATTTTGGAGCTCCTTTGCTTTCCAAACTGCCATAATTCACTCTATACTGAGGTCCATCCTTCAATAGTCTCCCATTGTTCACAGCACGTTTGGCCCCCAGACGCAACCTCTGCTGAAAGGCAGGATTGTTGAAAATATTTGCTAGGTCATTTTGACTTCTCAAATACTTCTCTATGTTTTTCAGGGAGGAGCCATTTGGTTCTTGAAGCCCTTCAATTGCTCTTCTCAAGAGTTTATTCCAATCCACATTACGAAGCTCATTACAAGCTCCTCTAGATCCCTTAACAGATTTAGGAATAGTGCCAGGTTTAACAGATGAAAACCGTCCAGGATTATCTGGGTCCTTGTAAGATGCAAGGCCTTTGTTGGTAACTTTAAGAATAGAACCATCTTGAACACTAAGTTCCAACTGTTCCGAAACAGTCTTTTTATCTAATCCATGGGAAGCACAAACAGCGTGACATATTCTCTCTTCAGAAGGCCTTTGCTTTTGCTTTTTAACTTTTTGTATAGCTTCAAGAATCCACTCCGTATAAAGAGGGTTGGCAAGTTTTACCATGGTTGAACAGTAATTGTTTCCAGCCAAGGGTTACCCATAGAGGTTCCTCCTTATCCTTTTAGCAGATCTTTCAGAGGTTGTTCACACCTCAAACACAACTCAAAGGATTCCACACACTGCTTGGATGCATCTCAAAAATATCCATCCTGAGGAGTCGGAAAAGGGAAGTATCTGCTGACTGAAACTTCCAATTACTTTACCGTTATGGAAAGGTAGAAAGAATTAATTCGTGATGATACTGGCACATCCTTACACGAAAGTTTGTTGCAACCTTTAAAAAGAAAAAAGAAGAGGCAGAGAGAGAATACAGTTAATGCTGAAGTAGTAAAAAGAAACAGAATTCATTCAGACATGCATTCATACTGTAGATGCTGCAGTATGCAAAAATCTTTGCGAGATTATATTAAATGTTTGCCAATTCCCACCCCACACCAAACAAGTCATCATAAAATCCTTCCACTTCTCAACACTCAGTGGATTTAGTTTTCTTAAATTCTATCACCCCAACACTTAACCTACTACTGACTTGTTGGACAGTTTCCATTCAGCCAGAGATCTGAAAATATGCTCTAAAACAAACTGCCTACAAATCCTTTCTAGATCCACTGGTATAAGAGAATTACCATCTGCATGTATTATACATGCACTAAAAAAAAAAAAAAACAAACCAACCAACACAAAACCCAACAACAATCCTCAACCAATGAAAGTCAAATTATTAACCACTGCCATTTCTTATAGTACGCTGTCTGTCAGTGCCATGCCATATGTTGATTATACAACTCAGAAAAATCAAAAGCAAAATATCAGAACTTAGTTACTAGTATTACATCATTCATTAATACCTAGGTACCCTACAATACAGAAGGGAATCACAAAGGCTTTCTCATTCTGAGGTGTGCAGTAGAGAGGCATGCATTTTTGATACAAACTCTTAGAAATAAAAACGAAAATGAAGTAACAGGAGGCATTTTCACATAAATATGCTGTCAGCATGAAGACATATAAAGAGGTCGCACTGACAAAATATGTTTCAGTGACTCACAGTTTAACAAACAATTTTCTTTACTTATTATGGAATATATCAGTCCAATAGATAATTAAGTGGCTACAAAAGCTTATATAAGAAACCTGAAAGAACATCTTGGTCATGAGTTTATTAATTCTGCAGGACAATATATGAAACAAAAAAAAAAAAAAAAGAAAAAAGCCACACAAATTAAATTGAGACCATAGTCACCTAATGAATAAATTAATATATTTGAGGTATTAGTTTTTTCTGACATGAAATGTGAGGGAGAACTTTTGAAGACATTAACAGAATTGTATAATTACTTCAAGTCAAAGGAGAATAAATAAATAAAAAACAGAAGAAGAAAATCTTCATTCTCAAATAAATGGGTTGTCTTGTAAAGTTCTACCAGTTTCACAGCAAAATCTAAAACTGAGTTAATCTGAAACTACATGTACAAAGCTATGTCAAGCAGCTTATAACTAACAGTAATATCTATGATTACACAAGTCTTGGACCTCATTTTTATTCATTTATTCAAGTCATCCTGCATTTCAATAATGTTTAAAACTTGAGTGAATTATAAATAGGAAAAAAACCTGAATTGATGCAGTAATCTAAATTATTTTCAACTTGTTTAAAAAGATTCCTCTGCAACTGTGAAGAGAATGAGTACAAAAACACTTTTGGTCCCATATCTTGTCCTCCTTCTACCCCCTCAAAAATCTCTTTAAATATAAACTCCAGATCATGTTTCACATATTATTACACCTACACAACAGGATTAGTAACAAAAGATCAGCTGGTTATTGGTGAATATAAAATTCTTCTATACCCAAATAGTAGAAATATTAATCAGTTCATTTCATGAATTTGTCATTCTTTAGGTTTGATTGAAGCTTAAGCATTTTCAGATTTATAAATATGAAAGTTGAACTAACTGCCAGAATGAAAAGACACATTCCTGATATAAATGCAGGGCCTGAATGTTTAATTGGCTCTCATACTGAACCCTATTGATCTACATAGACTGGATCCTGTTTCTTGCTTCCAGTCTGTACTCATGCAAATTATGTTTGATAACAGTTCTGTTTATTTCAAGTATTTGTAATAAAACAATAACTTGTACTGTAAACAGACATTTTAATTTAATCCAGCTAGCAAAAGCCATTCTTTCCCTAACAGCATTGTTTATATTCACTGTTTTCAGATAATTCCAAAATAACACTGTAGCTGCAAAATGCAGACAAATACAGGGAAGGAAAAAAGTTTCCATGGTATTATGAATCCTACAAATTCTCTCACAATTCTGACACTAAAAATACAATAATACAACAAAGCAGAACTCTATATATAGTGGAGGGTCACTCACATTGAGACTATTTTATACGTTTTGCCTATAGATTTGAAGTTCTCTATAGCCACATATAAAGACCCAGATTCCTAGAAAGCTGCTTTTAAGTTTAAAAGTTACTTACTTAGGCTGTTCTACTATGAGTCTTCAGGAAGATAGTCAGTACTTAATTAAATGCTGAACACTGCATTTGCTGAGTCAGACGTACTTGCCTCATTTTTAAACCTACTGCAGTATGTTGCATTAAATTTCATACAAGCAACCACATCACTTCCATTAAATTCCAGAACACACAGTGCAGGGTCTGTTCTAAGCACCTGGACACCAATGAACATTTCAGAATAAATGCTCTCACTTGTGGGTTACAGGAATTTTTACTGGCCTGTGACTGTGGCAAAAGGTGAGCATAAACCTGTATCTTCATGTAAAGTCTGCTGCTTGGTACAGGAATTTCACAGCAATATCAATTCAGAACTACGTTTTTACTTATTTATTTAAAACTCCCTACGTGTAATACAACCTCCTGCATACTAGCGCCTACTAAATCAACACTAGTTGAGTGTATCAGCAGGAGCATAGAGTTTCCAACACACAGGGCAGAATATTTCAAGAAGAAAATCAAGACATCTTAAATTCACACCTTCCAACAGAATCTAAGTTCATTCTGCTTTAGGAAACCATGCAAAGCTCATCCGATCCAATTTTGGAACTGTTTTACCACAACCTAGATTTTCTGTTATTCTGCCACTTTGACTGCATACGTGCTTGAAGTGTAGCACCCTGACCTCCACAACTGATATGACAAGGTCTACCATACGTCAGATTCAGAATAACCTCTTAATAACAAACATCTTTACCAGTAATATAATTCAGCTCAGTGATCCTGGAGCTGTAAGTTAAAGCGGTCTTTCATAAATCAAGTTGACACACATAAATCAAGTTGATCCAAGACTGGCAATACAGAGATATATACATATACATGCTGAGCGACTGGATAAAGACAAAACAAGCTGCTTTAGAAACAAACTTTCTAGATTAAACATAAGAGGACACACAGAAGTTCAAAATGACATTCAGGTTTCTAAGTTTAGAACGTAATTTCACCAAAACCACAAAAAGGTGGTCATATATCATTTAATATAAAAAGTGTGATGCTTACCCAAACAGATTTTGAGGAAATAACAATTTTTAAGAGTGATTATAAATTAGCGGCAGGCACTCATGTCTGTTTATTAATTTTCCTCCCCTTGGCATCAAATAACTTTTAATGAAACCCTCAGCAGTACCCATCCAATCACAGATTAGATTTTCCAGACCGTTAAATGCACAAGACCACTTCCAAGTTTTATGGCAACAGTCATTAAGCTCTTTCTATGTCATATGTCACATTTCAGCTTCTAAGCTCTATGATATCTTATTTTGAAAATAAGAACATTTGAGAAAGTTTTATTGCACTGTATTACTGACCAAGTCTGTTAACAAATCTGCTACTGAAGTGCTGCAGAGCGTAAGCATTCGGAGAGTTAAGTACAATACATTACCTTTGAAACATGAAAAGCCATCTCTAGTCAAGGCCTGTCCCTTCACCTAAGTCATAAATTATCAGATAAATACAAAGAAGTTGCAAAATTGCAGCTTGGGATTTAGAATGAATGCAAATATGTCCTTTATAAAGCACACACCTATTGTACAGCTGATTCTAATTAAAGAATGCACTGACTGAACATGTCAATCTCAGGTGTCATCAGTAATCCTATAATCCTGTAATAAGGTCTTTTTTAGACTGAACTAGTATCTGGAATTATTTCCCAGTGATCCAGATTGTGAAAACAAGCTGTGTAGTCAGAAAGACTAAATTAAAAAAAAAAGAAAAAAAATTTAGCTATGCTTCCCCGCCCCGCTGAAGAAACAAAACTAAAAGTTATTACACAAGTATCCAAAACCATTTCACAAAAGACAATCTAAAGTCTTCTTTTGAAGAAATTCATAAAAAAATTTGCCTTGGCTGTCTTAAATGTAAATGCAGTTAAACTTTTAAAAACTGAGGTTAACACAGCTAGCAAAAAAATAAACAGAAAAGGGAGTGGGGTGGGGAAGAGAGATCACAGCAACTTGTGCAACCTGCCGGTGACCTGTGAAGCACAATTTCATTCTGCTCCCTCCTACCTGCTCTGCACACACTCAGGAGAAGCAGCAGCAGGCCAGCTCTCTGCTGCAGCATCAGGGTCAGGTAAGGATTGCAGCAGAGGAGGAGGAGGAGGAAGAAAAGTCTGCCATTGCATTCAGTAAGCTTCTTGCCATTTTTCTTTCCTCCAAGCCATTACTTAGAATTCTGCAGTTATTCAACTCTGTATTCCACCCTCATCTCAATTAATGATGCAAAAGAGGCAAGATACTTGCCTCCCCATTGCAAAATACATGTACCTACAAAGAGACAGAGAGAAAGCAGACCCTGGCAAGGACTCCCAGCACACATGACACTCTTAAAATTACTCAGATCATGAAGCCAGCTATTGTATTATTCTTTATACAACATACAGTTTTCAATTGTAACAAGGAAGGGCAATGACACTTGCACATGCTTTGAACAGACACATGAGGAGACATTATAGTAACTTCAAAACTACACCAAAAGACTTAGGGGTGTGGGGAGTAAGAGTGGTACACGTGAATCAAACTGATGAAGTGTTTGCACTCTGCGATGCCCCACAAGCTAGTTTAAGATCATATGCTAAAAAGCAGTTCACAACATGACAGCAGCAAGCACTACCAGAGGAAACAGCATCAGCACAACATGACACCAGCAAAATCACCCAAATTCACCCTTCCCATCCTCTTACATGGAAGTTCTGAACACTTTAAAATATGGTACTAGAGAACATCAGGGAGCATGGGAAGGCAATAGTCACTGCCAACTGTTAACCTGTGAAGAGGGTTTCACTGAAAACATTTCTTCTTGGGATACTGATTTTCAACAGAAGGGATATCCGTTTGCTTTTTGCAGAGCAGGTTATTTTCAATGCTCAGTGACAGAATGCTAAAGGTGAGGTCTGGGCAAAGAAAATACCGTGTGAACATCACTTCCGAAATGTGGCTTTAGAGGCTTGACTATTCCCCTCCCCAACTTACTTAAAATTTTTGCAGTGTACCCAAGCCATGATTTGCAACGCCTAGTGCCTAGCGCCAAGGCATTGTTGCATTTGACAGGGGCCGAGCCAGGGCTGGCTTTTGAACCCTCCAAGCCTTGCTCCGGGATTTTTCATTTCAAAGGCAGAAACCCCAAGCCCGCAGGCTCTGCTCCCCGGGGCACGGCGACCCCGCAGGACAGGGCAGCCGCGAGAGGACGGCGACGCCATGCACCTGCACCCACCCCACGGGGGCGGCAGGCGGGTGGTGCCGAGGGCGGCGGCCGCGCGGGCCCCCCGCTGCGCCCGCGGGTGGCAGGTTGAGAGGGCCCCCCCTCCCTGGTACCACTCACCTCCGCGGGACCGGGGCCGCGGGGGGAGGAGCCTCCTCCAGGCGCCGCAGCGGCTCCCCCTGCTGCCGACTCTTCCCCTGCTCCCGCTGCCAGACTGCGCCGAGGCGGCTGCCCCCGCTGCTGCGCTGCCCCCCTGCCGGCGGCCGCCGCGACTCCCCCTACCGCCGCGGCTCGCCTCGCCTCGCCTCACCTACGCCGCCATTTTGTTTCGCCCTGTTGTACTTAACGTGAATCCGACATGACACTGATTACAGCCCAATGGAGTCTCATTAAAACCTTACCTACCCCACGCCCCGCCCACCGGCGCCCGCCATTGGGCCGTCCTGCGCACGCCGCTCCTCGCTCACAGGCCGCGGGCCCGTGTCCATCAACCGCACACACCGGCCCTGTCCCGCCCAGCAACCAGCCTGTCTCTCCCATTGGAAGGCAGGGCGTGTCAATCACGAGGCACGCCCCTTCCCTCCACGCGCAGGCCCACCTACCTGTGAGAAAGGGCGGGGCTGCAAGCCGCCATTGGCTGCCACCACCGCCACACACCCGCACGGCCCGCCCGCCCGCCACAGCCCAGCCCGCCTCATTGCTGGGCCTCGAACGCCAGCGATTGGTCACCCGCCGCAAGCGGAGGCGAGAGTTCTCGCAAGCCCGCCCTCCCGTTGGCTACCACTGCCGTCCGTCTGGTCCCCCCACCCACCCCCGGCCTCACTACCCTCCCCCACCCGCTGCCGCCCCACCCGCTCCTGAAGTTTGTTCGAGAGGGTGATCGCTAGCAAGAGACACCGGCGGCGGCCGCCTGAACCAGCCCGGCAGGGCGGGCGGGCGCGCGACACACACTAATAGGCAGCCTTAAATATTGAGCGTCACGCGCGTGCCTCGGATCCTGCCACTCGCCCGGGCGGGCGAGATGGAGCAGCACGCTCCCAGCACAACCCTCCCGAGGTGCCGGGCGCTGGCAGCCGCTTATCGCGCGCACACACACGCCCCGCGCCGCGAAGGTGGGGGGGGGGGGGACGGGGACGGCGACAATGACTCCTAGCTCTACAGCCACATGCAGGTCCCTGCAAGTTTCGCCATGCGAAGCACAGGGACTTCTCTGTCACCCCGTCTGCGAAGGAACAATTGCCGCCTCAGAAAGACAGGGTGGGAGCATGCAACACAAAAACCTCAGCCATCCCCTGCCTCCCTCCGCCACTCCATTCCCCCTCTCCCCACCCCATCCAACCCAGCCATCACCTCCTGCTGCTGCTCCCCCTCCCGTGCAAAACGCAGAGCATTGCAATGCATTTACCAAGCACAAGTGTCTGCAAACACGTGCATCAGCCTCCAATGCAAAAGAAAAAAAAAGTACCCAGCCTAGTGACAAGCCCCCTGCACTGAGAGAGGGGAGGGAAGGGGGGTTATTATGGCAAATTGCTGCCTGTCACCCGATGCAAAACAAAACCCATCGCATGCTCCCTATTATCCCCCACATAAACTCCTGGGAATCTAACCTCCGATGCAGGTTTCCCCCCTCTGCTTGCAATGACCTCCTTTCTCTGCCTGTGTGTGTTTCTGCAGCAGCGGTTCCTGCGGAATGTGCTGCCCCTGAAACGCGATCGCGGCTCCTCTCTCGCTCGCTCGCTCGCTCTCCTTCTCTGTCTCTCGCTCGCTCGCTCTCTCGCTCGCTCTCTCTCCTGGCTGCAACCAGAGCCAGGAACACAACAACAACACAGCCTCCCCCCACCCCCTTCCCCAAACACATACACACTGAAGAGACCCAGCCAGGAGAGCCAGACGAGCCGGGGAGGGGGTGGAGGGAATCCCCAGCCAGCGGATTGATTGCACCAGTTACCTTCTCTAAGCCCCTTCGCAGAGGGGAAAAAAGAAGATGAATACAGAGAGAATACCTTGTCTCCCCTCCTCCTCCTCCTCCGCGGGGCTCCTCTTCTCACTCCAAAATACTAAAAGGTGGACGGGCAGATCAGACACAAGCGTTCAGCTCACGGCGGGGGAGGGGAACCACACGAACAATTATCATTAATTTAGAAATTAAAACAGAAGCCCACCCCAGACCTCCAGCCTTCCCGATGCCGAGCGGACGCAGATTGCGAGGACTGGTGCTAAGACACAGGACCTGATAACAGCTAATTGAAAGGTTAATCTACATAGGCTGTGACAGAAGAGGTCCCTCCCCACTTTTTTATCTGCTGTTGGCAAGTGGGAAATTGAGCTCCCCCCACCTTTTTCCCTAAAAAAAAAAAAAAAAAAAAGGGGGGGGGGAGAAAAAGGGGAAAAAAGGCAATAAAGTTTGGGGGGAGGCGCATCCCCGCGGCGGTGGCGGCAGGCCGCGAGCGCGGCGGCGGTTTGGGGCTGAGGGACGGGGCGCGCGGGTGGCCCTTGCGGGGCGCGTTGGGCGGGAAGGCGGCCTGAGGGGAAGTGATCACCGCCACCTCCCGGGGGGCCCTCACGCCGTCCTCAGGGTTTGGGTTGGGGTTTTCGTCCGATGTGGGGCGATTTAAAAAGCACCACCACAGGCAGGCTTTGGCAAATCCTTCCTAAAGGGCTTGAGCAGTTCCTCGGACCAGAGGAAGAGGGCCGTGTTTGAGGCAACCATAATTAGTCTGAGGGATGAAAGGAGGGTGAACAAATTACAGATGTTGTCCTCCCATTGAGTTTGTTGTAAATGTAACGAGATGTTATGAGGAATATATTTTAAAGGACAAGGTGATAACACGTATGGACTTAAAACTCATTTAAACGTTTTCTCCATGCTGTCTTGAGCCATGCTGCCAAAGGCCGCTCACCATGTCAAAGTTTTAATACTACTCATGATGGTTTTCTCAAGTATGGCTAGCAAACACCACTTTTCACTGAAGTATGGCACGACAAAATACCACACAGGTATACCCTATACCATAGGGTACCACACAAGGGAGGAAAAGGTAATCTACCTACCTGAGCATGTACTCAAGAAAGCACCAACCAGACACCCCCCATCTTCCCAAACTTGAAATGTGACCCATCTCAGAGGTCTAGACATCCTCTTCCATGCCTTGCAGGTGACGTGTTGCGTTAGGTGCCTGTCTGCAAAGTTTTCTAAAAATATCTGGTCCTGAAGAAGAAAAGGTAAAGATGAAAGAAAAAATAATCTCCTTTGAGACTGGGTGGAAAATGACCTTCTACAATAAATTAAGAAGGTTTTTCCTAGATCATGTACTGCATGTAGACCAGCAAGCGAACAAAGTTTCCGTAATAAAATACTAAGCATTAAGGTTTAGTGCAACTTTTTCAGAGTCAATTGCTGGAGATACTGTATAAGGAAGATCTTTGGTGATGTTTTAGAGCACTATAAAATTGAATGACCTACTTACAGAAAGCTACCAGGTGAAAATAATATTCCAGCATGTATCTATCATACCATATCTGTTGACCGAGGTTTTAGTCTTTTAACTGCCAGATGCAGCCCTTTAAACATAGAGCGGGAAATTGAAATGTCTAGTGACCTAATATTTGTTGGAGAATCCTTCAAGGTTCATGTATTATGCAGGACTTGGCTGTGATTGAAAATAGGTTTTAAATTATTGGAAACAATATAAATCATTACAGCACAACTTGCAGCAGAGCATCACATTTGCAACACCATTCTGAATGTTGTGTCAACATTTCCATTATAAACTTTTTTTTTTCTTTCCGGGAAATTTACAACTTGGTTAGTGGTAAAACAGAAAAATAATCTCTTGAAACTGAAACTTGGCATGGCCACATCCCAGTTCAGGAAACAAAACACTGGAGAAAACAATCTCTTTGGCCATTTTGAAATTATGAGTATGCTGAAGACATAACTAATAGCACAGAGAAAAATCATAAAAGTCTCTGGTTTAAATACTTTCATTCCTTCTTCTTAATTTAATTCTTTTCCTAAAAATAAATTTTATAAGACAATATGTCATCGGGTGTTGTGTTCCAGTTTTTAACATATTCAAGAACCTTTTGTTTGAAGAGAGATTCCTATGGATCTTGACATTTACAGGTGTACCTAACACTATGTAACTTGTGAAGTTAAGCACATGAACCTCTTCATACATGAATCATCCTGCAGCGAACTATCACTCTCAATTATACTATTTCCCAAAATAATGACTTCAAAAGAATTGCATCATGTGAATTTAGGGCAATTCAATTTGAGACAGTGCATGTTGCACAGACAAGCCATAAGTACCTGAAACACTTTGGATCTAATTGAGAATGTCTAATATGTTGCATGCATTTTGCTTTGTGATCTAGATAAGAAATGTTTTGGGTTTATTGTATGGAAAAAAAATTAAAACTACATTAAAAATATCCATGGAAAAGTTATAAGCCCATCAAGGAAGTCAGTGTAAGCAATAAAATTCACACTGTAACATGTCTTCTACTGTCAGACTTTGGGGGATTTACTCTCCCATAACCACTACAAAACTGATGAACTCCAACAGTTAATGCCCCCGAGCAGTAACAGGTGCCTAGACACCTACACATGGGAATACACCCATTCCACCTGCTAAAAAGATGTCCCTGATATTAAAAAAAAAAAATCTAAAATCAAAACCACTCTCATCTGCTTTTAGAAAGAAGTACTATGGCCCAGTTCAGTCTGTTCCATTAATTTCCTTGCTTTAATTATAGCTTAAATATCCTTATTTAAAGGATGTATCCCGCCCCCCATGCAAAAATATATTTGATTGCACATCTATATTGTCGTGTATTTAGTAAGCAAATCCTTCTCTCCAAAAGTCCTTACGATTGTTCTAAAAATGCATGTACGGTTGCTATTTTTGGATCACAAGTGAGAGAAAGCAAGAAGTTAAGGGCTGAACATGGTCTGAGTTAAATTCAGTTCTCAAAAACCTTAAAACTGCTGTATGTATAGCAGCGGTGTAAGACAAGCTGGAAACTACCACTTAAATGAAGCCCAGCCATATGCAGACCAAATTAATCAGTATACAAAAAAGAACACTAAATTAGAGTTTGAACACTCATTTGAAATCAGTGAGAAAATTCTTGAGCATGAAATTACTGCCATATATAAGAACAAGAATTCCCCTGTGAGGGCTTTAATCACTGGTGCAGTTCCATTAGAACTAGTGGGGCTGTTACATATTTAGAAACAATTATAGAGTTGTCCATGTTGGTATGGTGACAGATCCCTATTTATCTTCGGAGCTGCTAGAGGGTGAAGTCTTGACCCCCATCAAAGTCTGGCAAAACTTCCTATGACTTCAACAAAGCCAGGATGTTCCTTCTATTATTATCATACATGATCACATATATGACTACAGTCACCTGGAAATTGCCTCCCCTGACATACATTGTTGAAAGAAGCGACGCTGGGGAGAAAAGTCATCCCAAGAGTGCAGCGAGTTTCTTCCCAGTCTCTACAGTCATGCTGAGCGTGTCCCTGCCAATTAGCTGAACACATATATTCTTTACCTATACCACCTCCTCTGCTTAGCGCACCTGCCATAGTTTCAGCAGCTTCCCTGTACCCTAACCTTCAACCTCATATTCCTTCTGGATTAAAATAGCCTTTTCTTTTTTCACTTATGAAATTTTTTTTACAGCCTTTTATATTGTAATTTAATCTGAAAGATTAATCCATGTAACTAAGTCTACCCCTCTGAATACAAACAGAATGTTTCTTGGTTTATGTACGAGGATATGCATTGTTGCGTACAACAGAGCATCACTGCCCAATTTAAGCACTATTAATAAATATTTGTATAGATTATATTAATATATACATGCATATATTTATACACACACAGGCACACACAAAATGAATAACCCGTGGGCATATTTTCTGATCATTTGCTGCCTCATCTATTACATTTAATAAAATTGAATAATAGTATAAAATCGTCTCCTGCTGCCATCTTACTGATTTGGGGGCTTTTTAATTCCTGAAACTAACACATTATAAGTTAAATGCTGTAACAATCTCAACTCAGGAGTTGTAATTGGCATAATACTGTAATTTGGAAATAAGTGTTTGTGGTAGATCAGCTGTCATCCCACAGGGATGGAGACAGTGACTTTTTATAACAAATCCCACATGTTCCATTCTACTCTGGCAAATATACCACACTGCTATATCAAAGTACTTTACAATCCTTAATTAATTAGTTCCTATAAGAGCTCTGTTAGGTGAATGTATATTATTTTTCCTGTTCTCCAGCCAGAGATACAAAGCGTAGAGTAAAGAGCTTAGAAAAGGATGCCAGCTTAAGGAAAAATCTGGCCACCTGAGTTCCAAGGGCCCTGCGCTAGCCACACGAGATCCAGTTATGGAGTAGCTGTGCTGGTCATGGAGAAGAAACTAGTGGCCTGTTAATGCATATTTGAAACCTCAGCAGGAGCATGTCTTTTTGCTGCATTAACTATTATACATGTTAAACAGGCAACAGGATGAATAGAATTTAGGAGTGCAAAGGAAAAGGCTAAAAGCAAAGGAGAAAAAAACAGGTGGCTCTTATACATGATAGTGTCTCTATAAGATGGTGCTTTTCATAAACATAGTGTCTCACAATACTGCATACGGAGGTTCTATTTATACACACATGATAAAGGATTAGTAAGTGATTAATAGATGTTTTAATAAATAGTAATCAATTGTTATGAGTGCAATGGGTCAATACGGGCTTTTGTAACAATAGCTCATCATAGTCTGAAACACACTACCGATGTATTTAAACTTTATACATTTTACATAGAAACGTGCTAATCTTGTGTTAAACCTCACAAATGGAATCTTAATACAAAGTGTGACTCAAAACAAATTTGCTGGAGAATAAAGGAGTAGGACCTAGGCTCCACAGTAAATTGTTAGTTATAACTATACTGGGTTTATGTTTCTCCTTTTGCCATGTAAAATGCACAGATATAACAGGAAGCATTTTGCTGCTGTGTGCAAGAGTAGTGTTTTCTAGGCTAATCCCAAGAGGAAGGCCTGGGATATTGCAGGACTCTGTATCAACCAGCATCACTGAACTTGATGCAGTTTTGTGTTTTTATACACGTTCACGGTAATATTTTGTGAGGGCAGCTGATGAGATGAAGGATGGAGTTGAAAATGAATAAAGATCAGTTTGCTCAGAGCTAGTGAAAGCTGCCATAATCAGAGGCTGCTCAGGTTCTTCTTGCTACCGTCCTGCTGCGATTAGTTAGTCAGGTGAAAGGGGAGGATGCTGGTGTTTGCAGGAGCCATTTTAACACCTCAGCTTGTCTTTGTGAGCTTTAAAGTAATTAACTCTCCACTCATTATCGGTTGACTTTGTCCACAGGTTTAGGTTTCCTTCCCGCTGTTCCCTTTGGGGATATTGGGTTGTCACTTTATGAGAGGGGGGATTCTTTTTAGAGTTCACACAAAATCCCTTTCACAGCTTCCCAACAGCTTTTTGTGCTCTCCAAACTGCTGGAATACTCTCTAGCTCTGTTTTAATGAACATTACTTTTATAACTTTCTCCAGATCCAACTGGACAAGAAGAGAGAGAGGGGAAAAAAGCCTGTCCAGAAAGCCTGGCATGATACTTGCTGAGCCCTTCAGATGAAAAGGCGGCCATCCTCAGTACTTAGAAACCAGTAAAAGAGACTGCAAAGGCAGTTTTGCTAAATAAGGTTACTTTGAGCCTCTAAAGGATCCTGACAGTCCTTAATGTAACTGAATGAATCCTCACAACTTCCAACTGTGACGTGGGTGTACTACATTCTAGTTCAGTTTTAGCCAGGGGAAAATTTCCAGACTTGAAGTTGTTGGCAGTCTTTTATTGGTCAAACATTGCCAAGAAACATGGAGAAAAAGGGGGAGGAGAAAGCTTGACCATATTTTTGTTAATCCCATTCTCATCCAGTTTCCACTATATTTTTTTACACCCTATTAATAAGCTGAAAAAACTGAAATGACCAGAGAGGCTGTTACCAGCCACATAATTTGGAGACTATTCTGATGCTGCCCAACCCTTGGTGTAAAACAGCACTAGACAAGCAGCCAGAGCTGTAAGAAATATGACTGAAAGGCACACCCACCACATTTCAGACTCAACAGACAGTGAAAACCCTCGCCTACTGCAGAGCTGGTTGGAGCACTTCCCCTTTCAACTTCAGCTCAGCATCTCCTGGCACACCCACCTTCTCATAAAGGATGGGAGTTTGGGCAATAACCCATGTGACAAACCAGCTCTGAACTTGCTGAGCCCAGGCTTAGAAAAACCTTAGGTCTGCTCTGTATTGTTTGAAAATTGAGCAACCTCCACTCTAGTCTTCTGCAGCTTGAACCAAGCGGAGTTTGGCTGCTCTCAAGGACCAAACTTCTATCTCCAGCTGGAGTTTTAGCTAGGTCTGTGTGATGTTTTCTTTACTTTCCTTGTTGGCAGCATTAGTTGTGAGGTTCCCTTGCTAAATAAAGCTCCGACTGCACAAACAATTTATTTCAGTCACTTCTGAGAGCTGCCAGTACTGGAGCAACTCTACCTCTGTTAGCTAGACTAGGAGGCCTGTCAGAGTCAGGTGGCAATATACCACATCATTTCAAATACCTTTCAGAAACCTTTAGATATGCTCAATGCTGCTTTAAAAATAGCCAGTGGCTTGCTTGTATTAGGGCTTCCGACCTGACTAACTCTGGTTGTTAAATTGTTGTCACGCACAGTAGGATTTTGTATTAAATATCCTTTGGGAAGGAAAATCTGAGTGAAAAGGGATTTGGGGGCAGGAGAGACTTGTTTTTCTGTGTCAGGTAATATGAGAATGTGAACTACTGTAGTAGCTAGGAAGAGCTAAGGTAATAATATATCAGTGCTGGAAACACGACGTATCTTCTTCATGCACATTGAACTACAAAAACTGTCTCCTCAGTGGTACATAGGATAGGTAGCTGGTGATTTATCAAGATGCCAGGGAAGGAGTTGCATTATCCAGCATAATGAAGCTCTTTGTTTATTTCATTAAAAAAAAAAAAATAAAGAGGGAAGTTCTACCTCTCAGCTGATGGCAGGACCTGGGCAAGCAGTGAGATTGTCAGAATTGTTTCCTTAGCACTGGCCAGAACCCCCCTGTTGTCCTGATATTATTCCCCTTTGTTATTCGATATCCCACAGTGCCAGCTAAGTCAGGAGTTGTCACACTCCTCACTGGTGCAGCAGGGTACAAAATAGCTGGGGGTGGGGAGGAAGACTGGAATGGTTAGGAGGTGGAAGGGAAAAGGCCTTTTTTTTTGTGAAAACAGTAGCACCAGCTGCATCCTGCAAGTCGCTAAATTAGCCAGTCAGTTGTTTTTCTTTTAATTTTTGTGTGAATTCAAGAATAGGTTGTGGATGTCTTGGCAACTCATGAATGAGGCTCTTTATGAAAGAATTCACCTTGCAGAGGGGCTGCTGTCAGATGCACAAGCCTCTTTCCATTAATTAAGCTGCAGAACATCCCCTCTTTTTTTTTCCCCATCCCTCTCAGCGCCTGGATAATCAGACCCTGTGTCTTTCCATAACATCCACCGCTGTCTCTCTTGCTCCTCACAGTATTTCACCCACTCTGTTAATTCTGGGCTGCCAGATTTTTTTCTTTTTTTTTCTGTTTTTTTAATGCAGCTTATTGCTGCTAAGTGAGCTATCATGCTGCCTGAGCTAAGAACTAAGATGAATATTCTGCTCCACTGCAACCAGTAGCATTCTTTATGCATTATTTTCAGCTGAAAGGTGGCCTAAGAGCAAAGTTAGATATTTTCAAAAGCTCAGCTGGGAGTTAATCAACTCTTATTGTCTTTCGACAGGAGCTGGGTGCTTAACTTGCATCCAGTGAGTCATCCCCTGGATTGTCGCTGGCTTATATGCAAGCAGCCCCACCGAAGGTGCAGAGAACATTCAGACATCCTAGAAATGATGTGCCATTAGAAGTGTATAAGCTAAACTGGATCAGGTTAGGGAGTGACTACAGATGTCATTATGCCTGAACAGACAGTCTGGGGAGAGAAGGTAGGTAGTACCAAGAACCTCAATCAATCCTCGCCCAGCTTTGCTGTGGCCTGAACAAGATGTGTGACTGCAACTGAATAGTCTTGAAGTTTCTAGTGGGGATACTCATGCGTGTATTTATGAAGTTATACACCTGCTTCAGGGAATAATCCCAAATCCTTTAAAACCAGTAAAAAGTTTCGACTGACTAATGAGCTCAGTATCATACCTTAAGTGTTTGCATGTTTGGGCTTAATTTTGTATGGCTGATTTAAAATCCCAGTCATCAGGAATAGAAAAATATGGTATATGGTATTAATGACAGACTTTTAAAAATGATCTGTTAGTTTTCCTTCACTTCCAAGTAATGCTGAACATTAATTTCCTGCAAATGAAGCAATCTGAAGTAGAGTGCACAAAATAACTAATCTTTGGAAACTCTGGACTAAATTAAAATAATTTAAAGCTAAATAAAGAGCTCATCTGTGGCCTCAGTGCTCTTTCTGGGAAGCAAGGGATATATAAAAGAATCAAAAAGAAAGCAAATACCAAATTATCTAACAGGAAAGGAATCTACAAATATATGTAATAAATTCCCACATTACATCATAAAAATAACTTTCTCACAAATGCTGTCATTGCACATGCCAAGACACATAGGAGACCATTCAATTGGTAGTAAAACTGAATAAGCAAATGAGAAATTATTTACATTGGAAACATGCATTTTCTAATTTGGGGGCTTGGTGGCATTTTTTTTAGAGATTATCAAATTATATATTATACTACAGGTTTTCCTTATACTAAGAATTGAATGTAGTAGAATTTGAAATACCATTTAAATTGTAAATTTGTGAAGGTAGAAACACTATTTATGAATGCAGGCAGCATCTCAAAGAATAATAAACTCAATGCATTCACAATAAACTCAATGTTTTTATTAGCAAATGTTGACTTTTTAATCCAACACCATAATTTTGTTAAAATTAAAACATAAACCTAGCTGAATAGTTATCTATAAATGGAGAACATTCAGGAATGTAAGAAAAATAATTCCGTCTTCATTAGATCCAGAAAAAGTAAGCCTGACTTTTTTTTTTTTTATTTATCATCTCCTCTGAAAATCAGGCCCTGAATTTCTGTGTCTACATGTAGCCATTTCAGAAAAGACAGTAAATAAGCTATTTTTAATTACCTTCTGCAGAGGAAATCTGTAAAAATAAATCATTAATATTTGTAAAATAGCAGTGACATCCTCACAGAGAAATTATACACAATAAAAACATATTCCTAAAACCCAGAAGCTTCCAGTAGAGCATTCTTGTTCACATCCCTTTGCCCACTCAGTCTACATGTCCTTTGTTTCTTTCAGGGTTTCACGTGTCTTTTTTTTTTTAATCTTTCCTTGTCTTCAAATCCACAGCTATCCAGAGCTATCAGAGGCAAATAGTCTAATGGAAAATAATATGGCTGAAGAGATTAAATACAATAGTGGGCAGCAGGATCTTTTGAGTTTTAAACACATGGTACTGTCTCTAGTCTTGCTGAAAGCTCCTTGCTACAGTTTTGTTGTTTGTTAAATAGGAAAAATATTAACCTGTCTCTTGGTGAAGCAGACTTGGAGCTCAGAAATGCTCCTGTCTGTATAAATGCTGGGCATTATTAGAGAGAACATGTTCAGCCTGGGAGGGGCGATCCTGAATATGGTGATGAACCCACTCAATTTCAATTGCTGCATATGGGTTTTCTCCTATTATAACAATTAACCTCTTAGAAAAGCATTAGCACTGAGTTTACATGTTGACTCTATAGACATTGGATAATTGCTTTTAAAAAAATCATCTATAGTCCAGGAAATTACATTTCTCCTTTTGCTCCTAAAATTACAAACTTCTGACTTCCCAGCTGGTAACGCAAGCAATCAAAATCGGGTCTCTTGAGTGCAGTTGCATGACACACATGAACAACAATCTCATTTCATAAAGAATTAACCCACAGCCAGCCACGTTAAATGGCTCCAATTCCTGCCACAAAGCCCATCTGATCCGAGCACTGTAGTTCCCACTTTGCCTTGGTCAAGTAACAGCAAACCTTCTCGGAGCCCTACCCTGACAAAGCTCCCTGACAGAGGGAAAGAGTTTGGAATAAAGCACCCAATTGAAACTCAGAAGCTCTGGCTTCGTTTTCTGTCTTTCGTACAGACTTCCTATCAGTAACTCACTTAACCTCCCAGAGTTTCATCTTCTATCATATAGAGACAGTAATATCTCCTTTGACTGTCTTTTTAATCTAGAGTATAAATAAAGCAACATTACCCCCCCTCCTAATCTTAGCTAAGACATCTAGACGCTAGTGTGATTCTAATCAGCAACAGCATTAACCACCGTTTAAGCAGAAGGGCCTACTTGAATTTGGAATTTCCTTGATTTTATCTAGTTAAAATTCTCTTTGTAATTTTCTCTTTTTTTCTTCTTTTTGAGACAAGGTAGGAGGAAAGGAGTTACTTGTTTTGGGTTGATGATTTAGTTCTTTAAATGCTTCAAGTATAGGGTCATAGAAAGGAAGCAGAGAACATAGATCCAAATGAGGAAAAGCTGGCAAATTTAACTTCTTTCTGCAGGATCGCTCCCTAAAATGTGCTCTTTAGAGCTTAGATTTGAAGATGACCTGCAAATGAAAGTCCAGAATAAATGTGTAACTCAGTTGTGCACTTTCCTCAATGAGCTACATTGAAGTGACTCGGGTGGAGGTTCCCTCAATACCTCTCCAGCATTTCATAGACTAAACACCTTGCTGCTTTCAGGTGTTTTTTCTTGATGTTCAGTCTAAATTTTTCTCTACTGGGTGTTAAGCCATTGCAACCCTAATTATAGCCCTAAGTTCTTCTCCTTTATTAGTGTTTACTGCAAATGGCTATCTTGGGTAAGCAAGTGCCATATTCCTCACCAGTAATCAATTAAGCAACTTATAGCCACTTATTCTTATCTTTCTGTTTTGAAATACTTTTTGCTGAAAGATTCAAACAAACACCACCTCATTCAGTTGTGCCAAAGACTGCCATTCAGAGGGTTTTGTGCCACAAAATTCGGTCTGGAGAAAGGTTATTCATACATTCAGAAGACTGACTTTGCTGGCGTATGTACATGTTTGTATTTGAAATTTCTAGATTGACAACCCTTCAAAACCAATTGCCTTCTCTTGGGACAGGAACATGAACCTTTATTTCTCTTTGATTTGAGAACTGACACCACTGTGATCTCCATCATGAGTCTGGCAATATTAAGTGTGTTGTTCTCTGCAGGCAGGACTGACTGCTAGAGTTGAATGACTACATGTTGACCTTGGGGGAGCTGCGGGGGTGTGTGTGTGTTTGTTTTTTAAATTCATCTCCTCCATGTTGTGGGGAAAGAAGCTTTTAGACATTACATGATCCATGTGGATTTAAACAACAGTTGATTTCAGCAGCATCGTACATTTTTCAACACAGCTTTATGAACTGTTGAGGCTTAGTACAGGATTTTTTTTTAGATCAAAAGATGTGACAGGCCACAAAATGTGCAGTGAAGAAATAAAACCATCCCCCATACACACCAAGAAGCACCGCTACATACCAGAGTCCCCTGACAAAGGTGTCTTTAGCATGAGTCCAGAAAATTGACACTGCAAACTGCGCATACACTTCAAGACAGACAGCCGTCTGCCAGGGACAAAAGCCTGTCTTCTTCTCTCATGTTGAATTACAATGGAGCACAGCAATCATTGCACGTTCAGCGAAAAGGGAGGCTGCATGTGATGTGCTGCTCAACTGAGGGCTGAGAAAGAGCTGGAGCTGGCAGGTTCCCCAGGGCTTGTGCCTCCAGCCCATGGTTCTGCTTCTGCTCTACCTAGTCCCCTGCTGCAGTGCTGGGCAGGAGTAGCCTGTCAAATGTCCTAAGTACAAGGCTTCTCTGGTACACGGGGAGCCTTATGGCTGTATTCAAGAAGGCAGAATTATTATCTCCCGTTGTTAGACAGATTTAAAACCCCCAAAAGTCTGAGGTTCTCAGAATCACATGTAAAATTTTAAAATCCCTAATGAGGCAGAATCTGAAACTCAGGAGGCCTGAGTCCAATTCAGCGCAAATTCGAGCACTTATGACAGAGACAGATGAGTTACATCCGTTCATGGAAAGAAAAACAATTTTATGATCATGCAATTGAATTGTTTCTAATTAATTCATGATCTATATTTCATACTGCTGAAGCAGGGTCTGAGACGCACTAGAAAAAATCCTTCATGTGGCACATCCTAATGCTGGCAAGGGTGCTGAGTCACTGATTCCATTATTAACAAGTTTTCTTGAGTTTGTAGCTCATCTCTTAATTTCATTCTCTTGTTCCTGGACACACATAGTACGTTGTTAGCACAGCGTCAGGGAGCAGCAAGGGTCAGTTGGCCCCTGCGGCCCAGGAACTGAGGGGTATCCCAGGGCTGGCAGCGAGGGAGTGGGGCAGGGCAGACCCCGAGATCAGGGCCAGGTTTAACCAAAAGTCAAGCTCACCAGGCAAGTTTGTGATGACGAGGCAGGTCCAAGGTCAAGCCAGGCAGTCGATCAGCAAGTCAGCATCTGTATTGAGTACAGTGATGAGCAGGCATGTCCATGGTGATGAGGCAGGGCCAAAGTCAAGGTCAAGCTGGAAAGTTAGCCTGTGGGCTTGTGGTCTGGATAAACAGGGCCCATGGCCAGGCACGGGCGTGGCTGCAGCTGAGCTAGAAACCAGCACTCCTACTATATAGCCTCGGGTTGAGCTGAAATGGGGCTCCTGGGAAGGGGTGGCGTGGCGGGGAGGCCCCAGGCAAGGCTGGTCAGGGCCATTAATGCTTATATGCCCTGATACATAGATGCACTGTGTTTTCAAGTTTTCTGTATAAATAAATGCCATGAAGAGTGCCATACATTTGCCTGCCACATAGAGCAGGACTTTAATGTTACACAAATAATAACCTGATCCTACAAACCCTTGTATATGTCATTGAGATCTTATTACAGCCTGGGTAAGAGGATGCTGGGTGTTTGCACTGATGAGGCTATTTCAGTATGATAAGCTGCACTAAGTGGGCTCCGTTTTGCATCAGTGGAGTGTATTTGCATATTGCACTGCCAGGGAAAAGAAAACCTTCCATATTGCAAGAGTTTGCCATGCACAAAAATGCCGCTGCAAACATCTGAGTATGTGAGCAATTCCAATGAAAGCAATACCCCGTGGAAGTGCTGTGTTGGTGCTAGCAAGGCTAAATTAAAGGGTCTGTGATGTTTCCAGTGTCTTGGATGCTTACTGGAAAACTCATCCATATACTTTCAGGACCCATTGCCTTTTGATTTATAAAATTGCAAATGGAAAAAGAGTGGCAAATATTTTTGGCTATGAGAATATAAATAGTCTTTTGTAAGAATCATTATTACAACCAAACTTGAGTCCAGCCAAATATTCCCATTTTCTTTCACTTCAATCCTTGATATATCCTTTCCTGTTGAAAGGCAGTCTGGAAGAGTTGTCCGTATTTCCATTCTATACAACACTTTTTTTCTATCAGCTCCTAATTTCTGATTTTTTTTTTTTTCATTTCAGATTTTTTTGCATTTCATATGTTTCTAAAACTGACAGAAGAAGCCAAAATGTATCTTATATTTTCCATTCTATGTTGCATTTTGCAGTTTTGTCTTAAAATTCTTTCATAAGTCCAACACAATCTTATTCCTAAATTAATACCATTATCTCAGGCCTTGAAAAACTGGCACCACATTTAAAATTCCAAGATGGCAACTTTCATATTAAAAAACCAAATGACTTCATATCTGTATAAAACTATAGACACATGCTCATACATGCATATACACACATTTAGCGTAGTGATACGTTATAGTGGGTTTATATATAGGCTATTAAAATAATGTAAATGAACAAAACAAAGCAGATTACCAGAAAAAAAGTGCAGTAACAAGATTAAGACTAAAATTATAATCCCCAAGTAAGTTGAGAAGAGAGTCATAACATGAACAATTTCATTCTGCTCCTACAACATTGGTGTTCACTAATTTATCTACAAAAGAGATTTGGGGGAGGGCTCCAATACTGTTTCTTCAACCAGATTCAGGCTGTGTCTTGTTTGACTGAAGTTGAGATGCACCTTTTGCAACAAGTGCTGAGTCTGAACAAGAGATTCACCACGTCTGTTCAAACAGCAGCTCTGACAGAGCTACCAGTGTGGGAAGGTCCTTTAGGGATATGTTTTGCCCTGGAATTTAAGCAGAGCCTCCGATAGGCACTGATAGCCCAGTACACCTGCTCGTCTCTCGTTAGGCCATCCTGCAAATGGCACTAACAGTACGGACCTTCTTCAGAGAAGCATGATGCAGTTTAGCAGGGCAGTGCTGGTGCAGGACAAAGCATTACTTTCAGGCAAGTTGGTGGGAAGGAATTAATAAACAAAGTTACCCATAAAGTGAGAATGCAACAGTAACAAAAAGGAAAGTGATGGTTAACTGTGTTAATGCATGGATAATTCATGTAGTAAATAGAAGGCACACAAAACATTGCTTTGGTGAATGGTGGAGAAAAACCTGTCAGCAACAGATATCAAATATATCCTTTGTAGCTTCACTGAGGTATTTTGCAGTGGAACAATCAAAACAATCAACACAAATATGCAGATCCCAATTACGGGACAAGAATCTTCTTGTAGTTTGGTGCTAGGAGTTCCCTGGCAGTTTGCTTTGCAACACTCAGTTTTTGTGCCACGCTGGGACTGGCTGAAAGCTCAAATCCCAAGTAAGACCCCAGTCTAGCTTCTAGGTGAGGTTTTGTAGCTCTGAGGGTACAGGAGCAGCTCTGTACCCCTGCTACATGGATGCAGTGAAATCGCTTTCCTGCTTAAACTTGTGCACATACAGAAAGAGTTTGGTGGTTTTTTTTTTTTTTATTATTCTTGTTCAGCTGTAACAATGTGCTTCATTTCTGGCTGTTCAGCTTCTGTGGTTCAATATTTATGACTCTGCACCTTGGACTTCTCAGGTGGCCATCCATCTCATATTGTGCTTAGGGCCAGGGTCGTCTCCATCCCGTATCCACCAGAATGTTCACCAGCAGGTGCTGAGTAGCCTCGTGATTTCCTCAGACTCCATAGGGTTGGAAAAACCATTTGCTGGACCACCAGGCAACAAGCAGCAGTTATATCTGGCAAGCCTAAATACAAAAAGGAAGATTATGGGTTTTAAAGCCATCAGGGACCATTCCACATCACATAGCAACTTCCTGACTTATTCCTCCATGCTTCAGCAAGAGCGAACACAGAGAGACGAGGACTGTCTAAGGGCCCTGAGAGCGTCCCCCCTCCTGGCTGTTTGGCTGCCTGGGCTCAGGGCCAACTCGGAGCCAGCGCAGCTGAGAGCTGCCCCACCTCCTTTGCTGGCCGTGGACACAGCGCTGCAGGGAGGCCTCGGCCAGGGCTGATACCCCTTCCTGCGGGACCTGCTTTTAAGCTAAGCCCCTTCCGTTTGGCCCCCATCTGGGCTAAAGCTCCTGCTGTGTTGCAGCCATGCCTGTCCCTGGCTTTGGGCCTATTGCTCTGGACCTAGACCCTGACCTGCAGCTGACTTCCAGCCTGATCTCAGACCTGCCCTCTCACCATGAACCTGCCTGGTGCTCACTGGGCTGTGCCTGACCCTCATTACCCTCACGGGACCTGCCTTGCTTGCCTCGCGTGGGGGCTGTGGGACCGGCGAGGCTCCTGCCCCGCCAGCTGCGCCACCGCGCTCAGCTCCCAGCTCGCCTTCCCTTGCAGAGAGCCAGCTCCTGCTGCTCCCTGACAGGCTGTTCCTCCCAAAATCTCCACAGCTTTTAAAGACTGGTGATCTCAGCAAAAATGTCAACCCATTTCCCTTCACAGAAGAACAGAAATGGTGGAATCAGCCAGGAATCAAACCTACCACTTATACTACTGAACCATGGAAGGAGCAAAATTAATAGTCTTACATTGTTTCCCCTCTCTCAGCGATAAGAAGACAGAAACTTTGGGAACTCTTTTCCTTAGTCCTCCAGCCTTTCTATACCCAAAGTATAGAGACATCCTGGAAATAAATGACATTAATTCACAGGCAGAAGCAAATAACTTGTGTGAGCAGTGGCACTTACAACTCTTGGAGTCCAATGGATCTTTCAGTCATGTGCCCTTCCGACCTCAGCTGCAACATGTATCGCACAGGCACCACAAAGAATATCGCTGCACCAGCAAGTGTCGTAAGACTAAGAAAATAGAAAAAAATCCTCTTTGAACAGTATGTCAGAGGGAGTCCAGGGAAACTGTGGTCAACGTGTCAGGATACTCTTTTCTTCTTCCCCTGCTTTCCTCTCATGCCTTCCTCCCCCTGCCTCGACTGATTTTGCTGGATGCTTGGGCCCTGCTCCTGGACAAAGTCTTTTTGTGCCTATTGCTAAACTCCTGCAGCAGCTGCTCAGGCCTTTTCCTACCACTGTGTTGTGATGCAGTCATGATTTTACCACAAAAGTGGTGTTCGCCTGCCATGAACCCCAAAGAGTTCAACGCTGATTAGGAAGGAAGGCTGGCTGGCTGGCAGGCAGCATGACTGACTAAGCCTGGTTTCCTTAGGAACCCAGCCTAAAAGAGCGAGAAAGTAAGAGCATGTGTGTTCTGGTAGGCAGTGAATAATCCATTAAAATTCTTAATTAAAAATGTAAACATGTGTCTGCTAATTACATCACCCTTCTCCTGCCCTCAGAAAGCAGCAAATGAGCATGGTTGCACACCTGCCTGTGTGTTTATTTCCTTAGGATGCTGCTCACTTGCTCAGCAACCCAAATACCAGCTCAGGTAGCAGCTGCCATTGTAAAAACATTCTGAGGAAAAGTGATGACAAATATTTTCTTTTTGGTAATGAATGGCAAAACTGTTCACAGAAATCCTGCTCACTGTTGCTGCATGCCCTGGATTTGTTGATGTGTTTCATATACCAATCCCGATACTATTAGTTCTCATCTCTCAGACAGGGCTATTTAATGCCAGCAATGCACACTCTGCTGAGCAGCCACCTGAAGACCTGTGAAAAGAGAAAGAGGTGGGGTAAATGGTTTAAAAGTAGTCTGTAAGATTATGAAAATGAACAAGGCCATTGTCTGTAAACTCAAAAACTGCAGAGAAAGATCTGCCAAGGCTCTAGACCTGCTGGAGATTCTCAGTCCTGCAGGGCTAGTGTGGTATTCCATATTTCAAACACACATGAGGTGAGGAGCCTCAGCAAGGTAAAGGGACAGCTCAGATTAACTGTTGTCTGTGCAAATGAGTACTCGTAGCAAATGAAACTTGCTTCTCCCTCCATAAGTTACCCTGCAGTGAATCTCCTCTGGTATACGTAGCCTCCTCAGCTGCTCTGAGTTGGCTGGGTTGCAGCCGCTTGACATCGGGCCACAGCCTCTGAGTTGAGAAGGCTGTTTTATTCACTGCCTAGAGGAGTAGGATCATGTTCAACATTGCTGTTGTTATTTATTACAGTCATTAATTTGGCAGGAATTAACCAAATTCTGGCAGGTAGCGTATGTCTCTGTACATTAGCATAACTGTGCTGAGCTGTAGTGGGTATACTGGGTGAAAAACGGATTCCCTGATTTCTGACTCCTGTGAAAACAGGCAGAGGCTGGAGCAGGAGGGCATGTGTGTCCACTGGCACATATATGGTCACGCTCACCAAATGTTCATCCAACATGCTCTCCTCGAGACCTGCCTTTACACGGTGGTCCTACCACAAGCTGCTGAACTTTTTGGGAAAGGGTCCAACTGGGATGTGGGTTTATTTACTTGGGGGCACGTAGAGCTGTACTGGTACTCCGCAAGGCTTTCTCCAACTCGACCTAGAAAAGACTCAACAGACAGTGAGAAACTCTGAACCCCTAAACCCCAACACTGTGCATCGCTAACAAAGCACTGCCTCAAGACTGTGAATGACGCTATGAGATTATCTTTAAAGTGATATTTTAATACATTCACCAACTCTTTTAAAGCTTCACAGGTGATGTCTTGAGACAGCATACTGGAGAAGGCTTCATTATCCTCAGGGATAATGCCATCAGACAAGGAGATGGCTGCTGAGTTTCCCCATGTCTAAGACGGCTGGAGTCGGGCGACTCAGGACAGGGGCTGCCAGAATCACTGAATGATTTTTCACATGAGGTGAAGCACCTGTTATTGCAGGGTGAGGAAACTAACTGGTCCTTCCTTTAAAAAAATGGGTTTTTGTTAAAATCTGAGGTATATGCAGAGTTTAGGATGCCATATGGCAAACCTAGGGGCATATGAAATCCCAAGCAAGGCCATGAGGTTAATTGGCTCTAATCAGAGATATTGGGCCTGGCAGGCCTGGGCTCTCGTCACGGAGGAGGGAGCCCAGGTCCGAAATTCAAAAATTGGCCTGTCTTTATAGGGTGTCAGCTCCCAGTCCAGGGCTTGTTCACTCCCCGAAATCCCGAGCTCATCTCTGCTCCTTTTGCCTTTTCCTAACTTGCCAGGAGGGTGACAGGAACATCTGTGTTTTACCGGCAGGACCCTGCTGCATTCTGCTGCCCTGCTACGGGGGGTCGTGGTAAGAGCGCTGGGAGGAGAGCGCGCTTCACCTTGAGGTGGCTGTTTGGCGAGGACCCATCTGCTCCAGTAAATGACCACAGGTCACGCGCACGGGTAACGTTCACTCTGCTGACCAGGTCCCAGGCTGAGCTTGTGGTATTGTTTTTGCCCACCAGGAAGACCGCAGTGGCAGAGACATTGAGGACAGGCTATGCACTTACCTCGTATGTACTCTCCAGCCCAGGCTGGATGGCACAGAGTGAAGCAGTGTGGTGGGGTAGCCGGGGCACATACTCACAGGGTCTGAGCTTCCGTGGGTCAGTGTCACTACTCTGTGCTGCAGTGGTGGAGGAGAAGCACCCAAGGCTTACACCAAAATCTGTTCGAGCTGGGAGTGGGAGGATATGTCCGCAGCTGGGCTCCTCAGACAAGACTCAATTACTTTCCATTTGTGTAGAGAATGCGTGCATTTAATCCAGAAACAGTAGCAACCAAAAAGTCATTTCACTAAGTAGCAAGATCATCCACCACTTGGGAGTAGCTAGAACTATTTACAAAATGTTTTCACACTTCAGCAAGGAAGAGGTTGCACATTTCTGACTGTGGAGCAGAAGGCAATCCTATAATAATGCCTCATCTTTACCAATCATTCCAAATTATTCACATGAAAGATCCTGCTTTCTCTCTTGGACTTTAATGAAGCTCCTGTTGAACCAATTATTCACTAGCTATTCATGTATTGTCAGAAAGGAAATCACAGAAGCTTTGTCATTAGGAATAAGATTTGATTGGCAAGGCACATGGCTTTGGGGTGGGTTTTCTTCTTCCCCTTTTTTGCTCTAAAGCCATAGCTTTTAGCTGGCAATTTCCACTCCTATAATCTGATGGAAAGTGATAAAATGCATCAGACTGCAGTACTCAAATGAGAAAACACTCCAGATTAGTAGGAATATAATTATGTTTTTCATGACATTGATTTTTTATTTTCTAACTGATAAAAAGTAAACAACTGGGGGGGGGGGGAGTGCCGAAAAACAACATTTAGACTTTAGTGAGATAATTAACTCAGCAATTAAACATATTTTGTATTCAGCATTTGTCCTCCATAGCACACAGCATATGTGACGTTTGTCCTTTATTCAAATTCTTGCTTCTTGCAATCTTTTTTATCAGCAGGAGTGGCAGCCGGCAAGGGTCCTGTATGAAGGCCCACTTCTATGGTGCTTTACTCTTAAAGATGAATATTCACAGCTATGGTTTGGAAGGGAAGAGGCAGCCAAAAAGAATCATTAAGCTGAGCTAAATGAGCAGAATTGAGAGGCAAGAGACCTGTGCAACAGGCATTTGTCTCTGTTTTCTTTTTGCCAGTAGTATTTGGAGGGGAAGTAAACCAAGCCCTTCTGTGCACTACTCAACTTTATCCAGCTGCAATATGGGGCTGCAATGTCAAATGCCCCGTGCTCTGATCCCATTCGGTATCACAGCATCAGGATGGGCCAGTACATGGGTAGGATATATCCAAGGAAAATTAAAGAACAAGGATTAAAGCCAATTAAAGAAAAGAGACTAGTCCTTTGGTAGGGCTGCCTGCTGGTTCAACAGAGTTGATTTCTCACTACAGCGTGGAACAGAGGAAGAGGCATAAGCAACAATGGATCATTAGAAATCTCACTGGCCTTTTTAGCACAGAGTAGTTCTTTCATCATCAATTCAGCAAAGAGTGAGTGAGTCTTCAGGGAAGCGGACTGTTTCAGAAGGTATGAACTATGATACAGGAGAGAGGTCCTCCACATCACTGCCCCATCTTCATCTCTTTTACAAAAATGAGGTCATTAGGAAAAAGTTGCAAGTCTAGGATAAATAAAACACACTACTTGTGACTTTATAGGCAAGATCAGGAGAGACAAGCAAACACTGTGTCAGGCAGAGGTGTGCAGATATGTCATGCAAAGGATGACACAGTACTTCCGCATGTCAACCAAACTGCAAAGCTGTAGCTGATATTGTGCAAGTTAATACCCAAGCACACTACAATATATCTTTTTTCTTTGGGACAACAATATGTGAGGCTTCTTTTCAGGGCAGAACTCTGAGCCTCAGGGAAACTCAAATATCTTGCTACTCTGTGAGACTCCCATGGCCCAATTTAAGCTGCTGCTGCTGCTGCTGCTGCTGCTGGGGGATAGAAGGGCTAACTTCTGAGCTAGCAAAAATTTCTACAGTAAACATACTATGACAAGTAATTCCAAATTAATTTCTTCCTTTTCCAAGCTGAGTTTGCCAGGTTATGTGCTAAAATCTTGTTTCTTGCTTTGTCCTGAAACACTGTGGTGCATAATAAACATCAAGCCTCAAGAGGCTGTTTTACTGCTAATTTTAGGCAATGAAATGTATCATGTATGTATTAATGATACAGACAAATCACCACATATCTGGAGCACAACCTTCCCTAAATCCAGGGTGTTCATCTTGTGAAATCTGTGGCCATTTACGGAATGCAAAAGTTGCACCGATAAATGCTTTTCACTATCAGACATAAAATGTGTTTGTTATTGTACTGACCTTGGGAGATGAATAGGAAAGCGCTTTGTCCTTACCCTGCAAGACAGCCACAGCAGCTGGCTGTGCTTTAGGACAGGCCAGACTAAAATAGGTCTGTCCATGCCATAGGTTGATGGAAGAACCCTGGAAATTCTGCAAGTTATTTGAGTGCCATTAATAGTCCCACCAACAGATGATATCCCTGAAAATGAATCCCAAAGTTGGATCAATGATTTAATTTATAATTCACTGATCCACAGATATGACAACAATCTAGTTTTTGGGAACACCTATTGCGATTGGTAACTGCCTCACCCCTTTAAAAAAACCCAAACCTACTCTTTTTATGAAGCTAACTGGGACAGGAGGTGCGTTTGTGGGGAAATACTTTAGGAGAGAGATAAATCCTGTGGAAACAAAAGGTTGTGTAGGAAGCGCTGCCCAAACGGCAGCTGAGCAATGGGCTTTGGTGCAATATCTACCACAAGTATTAATATGAAGAGGAGAGATTAGAAGAATCATTAACTTGCAATCCAAATCATTTTAAGAAACTGGGATCAAGATAATTTAAATGTGAGTCATTTTGCTGATGTTATAGATTTTGCTGCTTTATTTGCCTGTGATTTATTTTCCCTCCTCTTGCCTTTCTGTGAAAAGTGCAATACCAACAAAGGGAAAAGGCCAGGGAAGAGCAGTCCCCCTCTCTGCTCCCGCTTTAGATTGGCTAACAGCCTTAGAGGAGGTGGGTCCCATCCTACCTTCTCTCCAGAGCCAGCAGAGGTGCCTGCAGAGCATTTCGGGAGTTGTTGCTCAGCTCCCTGCTCTAACCAGTCCTCTGGAGACACGCTCTCCCGTGGCTGCACAGGGAGCCTGGAGAGCATGGCCTTCTAATCACGTACGTTTGGTACTTACTATCACGTAAGAAGAGCCAGCAAATATATAGGGAATGTGACTATTCCAAAAAGTAGGTACGTTCAAAATAGAGCAATTTTTAAGTACAGTGAAGTGTTACTTCTAGCTTGAGTAAGAAAAATAATATGTGGAATGAGAGGTGATTTTCAAGCTGAATCTATTTCTTGAAATATTCTCTCATACGCTGTTATTATTCCACAGTAATGCTTCTTTTAGGGCAATATTTTACACCAATGTTAACATCTCCGTGGCACCATAGACAGGGAGCCCTTCCAAGCACACAATTTCTCTCACACTTAGTTTAGGAACTCTTCCATTTTTCTATGCATTTACGCTGCACCACTGACTTGAGATATTTGATCCAGAATAATGATAATGCTTTGCTTTTCTTCATTCCAGCCTTTACTCAGTCTCCCTCACAAACATCGCTAGGGAGTAGCAGGGCCTCGGGAGGCAGAAAGCCCAGCCAAAGCTTGCCTGTGAGCACCTGGCAAAGCTAGGACTAGAAGACAAACATACTCGATCCTCCTCGCGTTTGAGAAGCAGCTCAGGTCGACATGCCTCTGAACTTGGGAGATGATCTGCCTGCTAAGCTACAGCACATTTATGATTTGCGGGTTTCTAGTCTGACTTGGCTTCATTTTTTAACTTTTCATTTTCTTTTTAGGGAACCAAACTGTTCACTGGGTTTGGCAGCTGACGGCTATTAACTGTCACACTCCAATAACCAAGGGATAGTTAGAACAGCATTAAATATTTGCACTGTGCAGCAAGGCTATACTTCATCTCAGTACACATGAATCCCATGCTCTTTTCACACTGGAAGAAAACCCACCTTATTGCTATTCAAATCTATCTGTCTGTCTCTCTTCCCATACTGTCATTACGCATGCAAGGCCTGTCAGTGCCATTGACACAAAAAACCCCTCTCGCTTTATGCCAACACCAGTGACACCTGAAAAAAACAAAGACACAAAAGAATTACCGCTTTTAAAAATTTTGTTTATTTGGCCTTCATTTTCTAATAAGGTCATTTATTCCATGTCTTTATAAAACTATTTCTCCTGCCCTTCAAGGGTACATGTTTTCTCTCACAGGAACAGCTTATAGATAATTCTATATGAAAAGTGGGTTTTGGTAACATTTTGTATGTCCCTGGTTAAATTGTGAAGCTTTGTTTTGAGCACAGTTTTTTCCCCTCATCATCTTAACTGCCATTTTGAGTGTAATCTTTTAGGAAATATCCTACATAGGCACTCCTTGTGGTCCGCTTTTAAAAAGCAAAATTTATTTTGGCCTCTGCAGGAAGCATTTAAAGCACATAATGAATAATGTTTGACACAGGAGTCAGTTAGCAGTCATTTTAGATTAACAACACTGCTCAGAAAAAAACCTTGCAGGGGATTAGACCAAGGGAAAGATGCTTAGGCAATAACCTCTGAGCCAGTTGGTTGCTGAACTATTCACAATAGACATAACTATCTCTGAAGGTCTTAAGTGTGAGAATTATCTCTGGGAAGAGAACAATGAGTTAGTGAGATATAAAACAATAGGCTCATGCTCTAACACGAGCAGTTAGCTCCGCACATGTTCTCTTCTCATTTAATCTGCAAGGCTTTCAGACAGTAGCAGTTGGTGCCCAAATTAAGACTTCCTCTCCCCCTTTGATCTTATGTAAAAACTAATGAATTGTATAATCTCTAACACCTCTGAAATCCCGCTGGTTAAAGGGGAGCTATCCCTACCTTTCCCATGCCTGTCTCAATTCACTAAATGGGAGCTATATTTAACAGCAGGCCAATCACATGATCGCTGAAAAGGAACAGCACAAGGATCTGTAATCCTAATGCTCTGGAGCTGTGATTGCTATAAATCCTTTGCAGAATGATTTCCTTTAAATCCCAAACATGTCATCACACTTTTAATTAACATTTCTTTATGAAAACTGTGGATAAGACCCTTTAAATTAAAGATTGTTCCCAGACTTGTCATCTTAAAACAGCGTGCATTTCTATTGTCATTTTCATGTAGCATATTTTACTTCACAGTATAAGTAAAGCTTTTTTCCTTTCCTTTCCCCTCCTTTGCCTTCCCTGCCTTAACCCTCAAACAAGTAGTAACAGCTAGCGCTATTTTTTAAGGGTAGACAAATAGCTTTAAATTAGTTCATGTGCAAAAGGGAAAATTCAGATAATCAAAAGACCAGCAATGAGTACAGGCAGAGATGTGGCTGATACTGCCCTACTTGAATTCTTACCACCTTCATCTCTTGAGTTTACCATCTAATTGAGCTCACCATCTTCTTTACAGAGAGAGAGATTGAGAGAGGAAAGTGATCTGCCCAAAGTAACAAAGTAGATCACCTGCAGAAACGGAAACACAACCTTTATTTCCCGATTCCCAGATCTTAATTCTTCTCAGCTATTTAGCGTGTGGCTTTCTGAATACCGGGCCTATTTCCTTGCCTGTTGATCTCAGCAGCATTGCTACCCACTTACGTGGTGCTAAAACAAGCCTAAAATGCACGATGCTGGGCACAGGGGATGCAGTCTTATTTCCAGCAAAATGGAAGAGTTTTATCTGAGTGAGGGTGATATGCTTTGGCCAGTGGCTAGTGGGACATGGATTTCCAATATTTGTTTTCCTGAAAGTAACCCAGGTGAGAACTCTGGATTTGAATGATGGCTCAAGCTCAGTGACAGACTCACTTCAGTTATCCCATCTGGGATCTGAGAGAGTGGCACATGTCACTGGTAGACAACTCTTTCAATGATGTTTTTCAGGAAGCCCAGTTTTCTGACATGCCTCTGTATAGAATAAGCTGGTAGAGGACCAAAGAGAGAGGACGAATATTTGTGAGAGAGAATATTAAAGATGGCACCATTATCCATTATATAGATAAAAAACCCCTTCCTCAGTGAGAAGCAGGAAAGAAATACAGATCCTGAAAAGAATCCAGAATGAAATTGTCAGGCAATTTGATAGCACAAATTGAAATTATTTAGCATGATTTGGCAATGTTTTTCTAAGTATCTATATATCATCCAAGAATATCCATTGACAGATATTGGAGAAATAATGAATGGCTAAATAGAGCAGGTCAGACTCTGACGCCCTTCCACGAATTGGGTAGTAGTTTATTCCTCAGCTGCTCCCACTGGCTTCAAATTATGCTTTGTAGCTGACACTCAGAGCCAAATGTCAGGAGCCCAAGCTCACCAAGCACGTCAGTGGAAAAGCTCAGAACAGAACCTCTGACTTGACTCTCTTGCATCCTGAACTGAAATAAAGGAATAGCCTAAAGAAAGAACGAACGAACGAAACCCCTCCTTATGTTATGACTACCCTCCTTTACATATCCTCCCTTTCGTTACAGTAGTTATGCTGTCTTGTAGTTTCATTGGTACGGTAAAGAACGTTTACATATTTATATTCTGTTTTAAATGGGCCATAATTTTCTGGCGAGGACATTGATAAAGTTGTTTCAAAAGGAATGGAAAGTGTCATGGATGCAGAGCAGAGGGAACAGCAAATTCAACCACTAGACCATTGGGTTTTCCCTTACTGACAGCCAAATTCATGCAGTAAGTGCCGTGTGCCATATTTGACCATACATTAAAAGCAGTGACTGCAACACATCCTTCCTTGGCCTGTCAGCTTTTCTTGATTAAAATACATCGCATGGATACATCAAGTTAAAGAATTAAAAATTAACCATGAGATGTAAAAAATAACATTCCTCTGATCAACCCATAAAGCCTGAAGACCATGCACACTGTAGCCTCTTTCAGTTTTGTTGCAGTTCCATTTTCATTCCAATATATTCATTCCTCTTCCTCTCTCCTATGCTAGAACATGAGAAATGTAAAGTCCAAAGCTCTTTCGAGAGTAGCACTATGAAGAAACCAAACAAGTCTTATTTGCACAAAGCTGTTCATGAGTAGGTCCACAGATAGACAAGGCAACCTTTTTCAGATAGAAACTGTGAGCCCGAGTCCTTGAAGAACAAACCGTACGTACCATGCAGTGACCTGTGCTTGTGACGATGGAGTTCCCTGGTCCCATGACGATTTTCAGAAGTGGCTGCTTTGAAGCTCCTTGATGTACTTGCCGGGATCCCGTCAGATGATCTCTAAGACAACAGAGCCTGTTATCCAATGTATCAGACTGGATACTGGGCCAAACAAGGGCATCGGGATCATAGCCTTGATCTCTCCCCATGCTCTTTGCAATACACAAACTGTAATAACAACATTCAATCTCTGTGCGTCCCTTGTTCCATGCTATGCAGTACAGTGCGAAGCCCGCACTGACTTAACATTCTTTGATGAACCCTAGCCATTGATTTTTCATCTCTCCTGTGGTACAAACACCAAACTGATGTTCCTTCCCTTCCTTACTGCTGAGATCACCCTGAGAACACCCACCTGGACACGGAAAGTCACGTATACAATGTTGAGATCTAGCATGTACTGTGGGTTAAGCACCTGTTTCCTGTTCCCATTTCTGTACAATATGTGGAGGAAAGCCGGACACATAGCAATGCAAGACCAGGAGTTACTGTATGACAATTTTTTATTTATCAGTATCAAATTACATAGCAAAGTAATGAATGCAGTGTCAGATCACCTCTTTGAATACTGTAAATACAAACAAAATCCACCATAATTGCTTAATTATCCAAAGTAAATTAAAAGTTTAAAAATGTGCGTTTCAGAGATTCCGTTTGGCATATCCTGTCAATATATCCTGCATAAATATTTCTGTACCTCATTTTCACTATGTGTACCTTAATTAAATACAGCCTCTAGAAGCTCACATGGAGGAGACAGGATCTATCTGTATGTTTATGTTCATCATCAACTCATGCATCTGCCCTGAAATCACTGAAAGTACCTATCTGCTAGCTCACCTGACAGATGAATGTGACTGTACATAGAGCGGCCAGACCCTGCTCTCACATAGTGCCAGACCCAGAGCTACTGGCATCAGCGCAAGACGACTGAATGCATGACATCAGCTTTGGGTCAGGTCCTTAAAGTACTGACAAAATAGCTATTCACTTTCGTGGAAGCTGGGCTGGATCTGATGGCCAGATCTTGCACGCTCAAATACGTAAGGAAATTCTTGGGACATTTACCACTCTTTACATTAGTGTGACTCCACTATATAGAAAGAACAATTCCTGGTTTATAACGTTAAGTGACAAATAAAGTCACGTTTGTTGATTTCATGTAAGTTGAGTAGGATTTGGCCACAGCTGGATACAAACTAGATAATTCAGCAGAAGTGTTTTAATGGTGTTAATTAACAGTGTCATTTACATGGGACTTCCTTATAAACTGTGTAAATAGAACGATTTTTCCTGATGGATGAGAGAATAAGCTTCACTTAGCACTGTTTCCAAAAGTTAAGACTACTGAGACATTGTAGTGGTAAGAAAAGGAAAACACCATAGAAATATATATTTTGTTTAGAATACAATGAACAGAAGTACAGAAGCGTTGATGCAGGTAATTGGAAAGGTGAGAAAAGGGAAGGAGGAAGAATTTAGGCAGCAATCCCATGGCAACATAGGAGTTACTCTTGATCCCTCCAATTCACCAGTATCAGTGGAAGTCAGGCTTCTCTGGGAAGGTGCAACCTGAACGCTTGATAATTACGCTGGCTGCGTAATGTCCAGCCCGGATGCACTCGGTCACTGGCCGGTCATAGACAAGCTGTGAGAGAAAGCCTATGGAACAAAGTGGGGGAGAAAGAGAAGGAAGAAAATGGTTAGATTTGGTTTTTTGAGTGTATCAGTTTGTCACAGGGCACAGCACTGAAATACTGGCCTAACTGTATGTACACAGGTAGCCTGGCTAGTTTAAATTTAGTATTGCACTTGAGTGACCTGCTGAGTGAGTGCTGCTGCTGTTATTTCTACTTGAAGTCTCCATTTGGTAGCTTCAAGTAAATTAAAGATTATCAAGACTGATCTTTATTAGTGCCCTCAAAATGATTTTACCAGAGTTCTTGCTCTCTTCTTTTCCAGAGAGAACCCCTAATTACTCTAATACCATTTTAAAAACAAAGATGCAGTTTTCCCTGCTGAAGAGAGCTCCTTCTTTTCATACTGGCTACAGCTACAGCCCCTCACAACTGTCACTCTGCAAGCTTTTCTCAAAAAAAGAGAAAGGCACATAACAAATAAACGCTATCTATATTCACAGTTACAGGTGTTCACAGTGAAAAGAAGGTGAGAAATTTTTACCTGATGAGGAAAGTTAGATGATATCTGTTGCCCTTGATTATTTAACCTAAGACTTCAGAAACAGTGGGTACCTCTTAGCATGTTCAGATACCTACGTAAACAGCAAACCAAATGGAGAGCCAAGCACTTCTCAGAATTGGGGCACTTGGTTAACTGCTTTAGCTAACAAAGCCCTAGCATGCATGGCTTAGAAAACCAGAAATCACTGGGAGCTGAGTGTTTTGAAAACCAGAACACCTCTTTAAGTGAATATAAGAATCATAGAATAGAATCATAGAATCATTAAGGCTGGAAAAGACCTCTAAGATCATCAAGTCCAACCGTCAACTCAACACCACCATGCCCAATAAACCATGTCCCTAAGCTCCACATCTACACGTCTTTTAAATACTTCCAGGGACGGTGACTCAACCACTTCCCTGGGCAGCCTGTTCCAAGGCCTGACCACTCTTTCAGTAAAGAAATTTCTCCTAATGTCCAATCTAAACCTCCCTTGGTGCAGCTTGAGGCCATTTACTCTTGTCCTATCGCTGGTTACTTGGGAGAAGAGACCAACACCCACCTCGCTACAACCTCCTTTTTAGGTAGTTGTAGAGCGTGATGAGGTCTGCCCTCAGCCTCCTCTTCTCCAGACTAAACGACCCCAGTTCCCTCAGCCGCTCCTCATAAGACTTGTGCTCCAGGCCCTTCACCAGCTTCGTTGCCCTCCTCTGGACACGCTCCAGCACCTCCATGTCTTTCTTGTAGTGAGGGGCCCAAAGCTGAACACAGTATTCGAGGTGCAGCCTCACCAGTGCCGAGTACAGGGGCACGATCACCTCCCTGCTCCTGCTGGCCACACTATGTCTGATACAGGCCAGGATGCCGTTGGCCTTCTTGGCCACCTGGGCACACTGCCGGCTCATGTTCAGCCAGCTGTCAACCAGCACCCCCAGGTCCTTTTCCTCTGGGCAGCTTTCCAGCCACTCTTCCCCAAGCCTGTAGCGTTGCCTGGGGTTGTTGTGGCTGAAGTGCAGGACCCGGCACTTGGCCTTGTTGAACCTCATACAGTTGGCCTCGGCCCATCGATCCAGCCTGTCCAGGTCCCTCTGCAGAGCCTTCCTACCCTCGAGCAGATCAACACTCCCGCCCAACTTGGTGTCGTCTGCAAACTTACTGAGGGAGCACTCGATCCCCTCGTCCAGATCATTGATAAAGATATTGAACAAGTCTGGCCCCAAAACTGAGCCCTGGGGAACACCGCTCGTGACCGGCCGCCAACTGGATTTAACTCCGTTGACCACAACTCTCTGGGCCCGGCCGTCCAGCCAGTTTTTTACCCAGCGAAGAGTGTAACTGTCTAGGACGTGAGCCGCCAGCTTCTCTAGGAGAATGCTGTGGGAGACAGTGTCAAAGGCTTTACTGAAGTCCAGGTAGACCACATCCACAGCCCCTCCCTCATCCACTAGGCCGGTCACCTGGTCCAGCAGAGAGTCCTAAAAAGGAGATTATTCATAGGTACTTAGAAAAGTTAAGTACAAGTGGCACCAGAAATTCTATGGATTGAGTCCCTCATTTCTGAAACATTTTGTCTTGGCTGAAACTATCGTGATTGAAAGCATGACAGAACTTATGGCAGAGGTGAAATATGTATTTTAAATTTGGAAGAGGTTTTCAAGAAGTGAAAAGTAAACATTCACTTTTATCCTGTTTTTAATATGTTTTAGATGTATCTCTTTTCCTCATCCAATCACAGAAGGAAAGTGAGACTTGCCCAGGAAAATCAGAATTCTAGGAGGCTGAAACATGTTCTCTTTGAAGCTTTCATCCACCATTTCAAGTTCCTATGTTACACTCTGACAGGCCTTGGGCCTTGACAGTACAAATCTAGTCTTGAAACCATGTCTCTCATAAGTATTATGTAGCTTATAGGTACCAATTTCTGACATATTATAAATTTTGATTCAAAGGTGGTATGTTTTGCTAGCTTGCTTTCAAATACACTTTCTCTGTTCAGCTTGGTTACTATTGGAACAAAGACTCTACATTATATTGTGAAGCTCTCATTTAACCTGTGCTCCTTTTCTAAATACTTCCTTTTTGGCACATTAGAGCATATTTTTAGAAGATGATAAAAATATTTTATCCTATGCAATAATGTCTGCTCCTTGAAGATTAAAAATCATGTAAAACATGAAAAATAAGGTTAGATTAATGAAAGATAAGACTGGTGAGCAAAAGACCCCGTTTTCATGAATTACCGAGACCTATCTTGGCTTCTCGGTCATGACTGATAATGAAAGGAAACCTGGTTGATGTATAGTTTTTTCTAAACTGTGCCGAATGGGAGAAGAGTTTGAAACTACTAAATCTATAAATCTATATTCTAAATCTTCTCATTGGAATAGAGAGGTCATAGAAAGTAGGCGTTTCAGTTGACAACTAGGAGAAAACTCATGTATGTTTCTGACATCACATAGAGCACTACATATCAGCTGGAATTTCACAGATATTGAGTGACACTAGCTGGGAAAAAATGACTGCTTCACCAACAAAAGTTAAGTCCAGAAGCACAAGTGGAGAAGACAGGAGTTTTCAGTATACAAAGATAAGAATCTGAAACAGGAAGAAATTGTGCTGTGAGTGCTATCACTGATGGCCGTCAGGGGATGACAGACAACACAACTGTGGCAGGATGGTCCAGCTGTAATCGTTGGGTAACAGTTGAGAAATTCAAACGGCATGCCTGGCAGAAATCAGACCGTTTCTGAATAATGAGACGAAAATGGTCTGCTCTCCATTAAATTAACATGCATTCTTAGGAGAAACTTTCTTGGATACGTGAAGAATGTCAATCATTAAATTTAAACTGCCTGGGAGGCAGGAGCTTGTCAGTGTGCTTCTGGGTGGTTAAAACTTGAGAGCAAGTTGTAACCGTATGTAAAATGAGGCTGTTAAGACAGTCCATTTCTGACTCAATAAGTACCGAAGATGCCCTGGGCAGGCCTCCAAAGGCAAACACGAGGCTAAGTTTTGTGCAGAGCATGAATTCAGAGAGGGGTTTATAGAAGAAAGAACTACTGCCCTCTATGTTTATGATCCAGACACCAAACATATATGAACATGAGACAATCCAAGAAGCGAAGGACCATAAAACATGAACTATTTTTCAATACCAACTACACTGAGACTATCATCACCTCCTAGGCTCACTGTAGTTTCAAGCTAGTATGTATCTTTTGTCTTCAGTGAAGCTACTTCTTATTTACCCTGATCTAAGTGAAAGCAGAATCAGGTGAAAAAATATCCTGTTCTAATCGGGGATAGAAATGAGGGATCTCTGTGATTTCAGAGTAGTGGAGAAATGACATTAAGTACAGCTGTCATATATGAGATACGTAGAAACTGCAGTGGGGAGTTCGCCCTCACGCCATTCTCTTGTCTGTTGAGTTTCTCTTGAAAGGTATGTGTTTCATAGATGAAATAGAAATAGCAGTATCTGACACAATATCGCATCGAATGACAATACAAACAGACATATCACAAACACAGAACTACATCACATACTAAGACTAGGCAGCTGGCAAAGCAGACCCCAAGGGAACACCAGAAAGCATTGTTGTTTGAGCAGAGAAACAAAGAGCTCTATCAGGTTGGCTGCCTTAGCTGCAGAATGTTCTTTTTAGTTAATGCAGTAAAAAGCAACATGGACAGAATATAATTCAGAGTTTGCCTCCTCCAGTGTATAAGGTACTGTGATGCAAACCCCATGAGTCACACTCTCAAGGCATGGATTCAGATCTTTGAGTTCCAGCTGAAGAAGTTATTGCCCCATCTGTTTTTCACCATCCTTCTTTACTGCTTGTATAACCTGATACTCTGTCAAAATGAGCCAGATTAGTTTAAACAGTAAGCTGTTGAATAGTAGATCTTTGCTAACCCAGCTGATTTAAACTGAAGTGGGTTAGTGAGTACTCAAACAGCTCTACCAGCGAGCAGGGTGGTGGAGAGAAGATGATAAGCAGTTGAAGGCTGTAATCTCTTTAAGGTGCCGTGACTGGAAATGCAAGAAGATAAGTAAACATGGCTTCAGACTTTCTTCACACTCCTCCTACAATTTCACAGACAGAAAGGGCAGGATTGAACTCTGATCCTGTATCACGGGCCTGGGATCACAGAACTAGATCATCCCAGTACATACTTAAGTAGCTCAGCAACTGTTTTAACTTCTGCCATGGCCTGAATTAGTTCCTGGCTATCATTGGAAGGGAGTGCAGAAAGCAGTAGTATATTTTGGCTACACAAGACAACCTCACTTCAAGTATCTTACCAAAACAACTTCAGGCAATATTGTCTACCATCTTCTAATCGCAGCTATTCTGCTCTAGCATTTCTACACTGCTGAAGCTGTGGACAGTGTTACATGCATTGTGTACCACTCTCTCCACACTAGAACACAAAGGTAAGAACCAAACTCAAGGCTTTCCCACTTGTCTGCCTCCTGCCCTGACATCCAAAGTGTTTATCATTTATGGAGTAAGAGAAATGGCAGGATGTCTAGTAGGACACCTTGCTGTAATTAGCCATCTCAGCTTTCAGAGTAGACCTGGGATGCCTTTTGTCCCTCACAGGCATGGACAGCCAAGTAACCACCTTGTACCTAGTCATGATCAGAACTTATTTGGAACTGTGTCCAATTCACCCCACTTATTCAGCATCTTCCTAGAAAGCAAAGACAACTTTGCTTCAAAAGCTTCTTTAAACCTTAGAGTGGTACAAAATGTGTTTGCATTCCCAGATGACAGAAGTGATTATAACACACCAATAGCTATTTTTGGCCCATAATTATTTCTTTTCTGCTCAGTAGACAAAAGCGTCTCTGAAATCACTTTGCTCTGAAAAGTGTGCCTGAAATAATTGAGAGTTAATCTTTATTATCTCCAGCTTCCTTACTACATATGCTCAAAGACAACATTTATAATTGTTAGGTCTGCAAACAGAATGAGGGATGGAAAAGTCAAGTTGCTTTCTCCCTTTTTGTGCTCACCACCAAATAAAAAGTTCTGTAAGCCAAGTGCCAGAAGTGGTGCTTGAGCCTCAAAATTCAGACCCAAACCTAGGTCCTCACTGAAACCAGCTCAAATCTCTTTGGGGATGTCAATATAAATCTGAAAAGACACAGCATGACCGTCCACTGACTGACACAAAAGGTGTTGTCTTTACTTTGTTACTTCTAAGAGCTGAGTAGCACTTAAAAATCATTAAAGGAGAAAGAAGTTCATTTCCTTGTGGCCAGCAAAATAGACATTTCAGAGGCAATTTCACTGAAATCAGTGATTTCTTTGAAAGTTTTTTTCCAGATTATCAGTGGTAATTCTGAATGAACGCCTAGCGCTAGGGCAGTTGGGTAGGAATGTGGGAGCCCAATAGTGGAGATTTTTAAAACAGTTCTGGTCTGCTTCAGTAATGGTTTAACAACACTTAAAAACAGCTCATATTGAAGCCAAATGTTTCATTTCAAATTGTACACTTGACAATTAATTTTAATGACTGTTAATTACTAATGCTGGCTGGAAATCCGTTTATAGCCTCTGACACCCAGGTCCCCCACTACTCGTCTTTCTGCAGTTTCTCTCACACTTCCAACTTTTATAAAATGTCCAAGGCAAAATTAATGTATTTTTTTAAATGCAGGAGAGAAAAGCAGGAAAAAAGCAATTATCAAATGCATTAATTATAAACAATTACAAGCTGACCCTGAGTCAGAGCCCCTGAAAACCTTTTTGCTACGTAGTGTTCCCAGACAATCCTCTTCCAGCTGAGCCCTGAAGCACCTAATATAATCCATGCTCGCCAGGCCATTCACCAGCAAAATTGTCCCAGCCACAGAAAGGATCATGAACAGCTGAGCAGCCTCCTCTTTTTTGTATTTAAAGTTTCTACAGCTTAATTTGTGAACTGCCTTTTTTTAAATGGTGTTATTCCACCGTGGGGGACAGTTGCAAGCACCTCTTCACACTCTCATTCATATACAGCATTTATCACAGTTGTTCGAATGCTCATCTATTTTTATGTGATCCCACTAGCTTTCCAGGCCAGCAGTGTGGGAAGATGCAGTTTTGAAGAAACATTACCCTAGCAATTTAAAGCCTTGTAGCTGATATGACTGAGGCTTTTTTGGACGTCTTTTAGCGCTGTTGGAGAGTGGGTTAATGTTGTGGTAGCACAAGCCTGGTCAGTTGTAATCGGGTGGTTAGCAACGCTGGTGCCAAGAGCCAACCAGCCAACCTAGATTTTGTAAAAGATGTTGGCATCAGATGATTCTGCAACATAGTCACTGAACGACCGTACGTCAACATGCTGAGGTTTCTCCTTTTTTAATTTTGTGGCAGATGGTGGATATTACAGCCAAGAACTATGGTAAGCCAGAGGCCCTGCCCATCGCTATCAAACCGAATGTTGGCTATTCTAAATGGAAACGTTTTTGATTAAGGGTGGGATTTGGCTTCTGTCTTCATGTATTTTGGCACTTACAGTATATAAGACACATTAAATGTAAGCATCTTCAAATACACTGTACTTCCTTCAACCTTCACACACCTTAGCACTTTCTCTCTCAAAATATAGCGTAAGAATTATTTCACACATGCACATATATGTTATTAACTACAAATGTGTATGTGTATAAACAAGTGTCTTTCCCTCTCTTTTAAAATGAAATGGCTCTGTGCTTCTACAGAACTGTAGTGCCAGGCTAATTACAAGTGAGAGGAAAAAGGTTAGCAACCCTTTCAGAAAAACAGTCATTTAAGATGTATATCTAACAAGTGGCAACCTTGAAATCTCACTCTCTCTGAAAAGAACATTAGAAAATCCTTCCTGACTATACCACTGGAGGAAAGTTTTAATAAAAACTAATTAAACTACAAAAATCTCAAGTGGTTAACTGGTTTTAGGGGCTAAATTTCTGGCAATTCTAATTATCCTCTTGTGGCTTCACTTAGTGTTTCACAACCATGACAGATGACAATGAAAAACTGCAGTTAAATTCATCCTCCCTGACACCATGCTAAGCACTACCTTCTCCCTCTCCAAGTAAAATCAATACCATGTTTGAGTAAACACGTTTACAGCTTTATTAGGATGTCTCACTTGTTCTGTAACAGCTACTTGAAGCTGTGGTAACAAATCGACTCAACTCAGTTAAACCTAGAGAGCTGAGTAAGAGGCTCATCAATAAGGTTGTTATAAAAATAAACTGCAGGAGATCAGAAAGCTGGAACAAACAGCCTGGTAAATGTCAATATTTTTACTTCCAGAGAATGACAAAACCATGAGATCATGAATAAAATGTTTCGGAAGTCTATATTTACTTCATAAAATGGTCACGTGCTAAATGCATTTCACTATGTACAACCCTTTTACACAAACTTCTTATTTTCTAATCACCAGCATGGATACTAAACCAAGCATGTTTTCAAGAAAAGCAGTTAGTATTGGTATTGGTCTCTATCCCTCTTGCTTTCTTTATATTCACAGACACATTTTGAATGCATTGAATTTCTGTAAGGATCACTCAGATGGGTGTACGTCGTCTTAGTCTGAGGTTATACAGTCATTTATGGACACATGCAAATAATACAACTTCGCATTTACTAGACAACTATGAATAAGTGAAAGGAGTGTTTTCAGTTTAGCAGCCTTTTCTTGGAATGGTGAGGAGGTGTTGAATACACTAAGCAAAAAAGAGTTCAGACTCTAATGCTTTAAACCATTACATGTGGAAAATGTTAATGAAAGATTCCTGCAAAAATGTGACAATAAAAAAAAACCGAAACAAAACTCCACTGCATCCCTGTTATTTCATTAGGAATCAGTTACTCAAGGCTGAACAATTTTATTGCATTGCATATATGATCACCACTGTTTGGACCTACTGGGCCAGCTCACTGCAGCTCGTAGAATAAGGTATCATCATCCTTCCCAAGGCCTGTATAGATGCTTGGGCCCATCAGAGACTTTAAGGAAAATTAGCAGTCTTGTTTCTTTGATGCCTTTGTGCAAGTAGGAACGGTGGTTGTAACTCTATAGTGGTTTGGTCCTGAAGGCTGTGCAATGGATGAAGAAAACTTAGATCCTGATTTGAAGCCTACTGAGATTGATGAGAGTTTTCCTATCACTGTCCTATGCCTTGACTGAGTACTGTCCCCCCTTTGAGGGGGAACAGCTCAAAGCTGGAGGAGAGGCTCAAGTGTTTTATACTGTGATACTCTCCACATTAATCATCCTCAGTGGACTCCATTTATAACCTGTTGCTTATCACCTCTATTCAACTCCCCAGCGCTTTTTATCATCCAAGAAAAGAATCATTTCAGCCTACAATATACCCCAATAAAGATGTGATGGAGGAAACCGATAGCGAAGTTATAACTTCTGATGGTTTGGTCCTATTTTTCATTCTTAAGTCCACATGGTGAACTTTGGGAAACTCCCTTTTGGATCAGAATCTGGTGGCTTTGGGCTTGTCTCCAACAGGGGAAAACATTTGATTAAAAAAAAACCCTCCAAGCTTACAAGGAATATTCAAGGCACTGTATATGCCAAACCAAATACAGGTATTTTCATTGGAAGCATCTTCTCTAACTGCTTTCCAGGCTGATATTTCTCTTTGTTTTCCTAAAAACATTTCCTAGAAAGTTTCCTAAAAGTGTTCTTCAGAAGCTAAAATTCTCCTTAGCCATTTTTGAGACAGCAGAATGATATAAGCGTTCTTTTATTAGTACCTGAGGAAATTTTCTGAGCCTCAAAATCTGTTGTATTGACATTAAATGGTGCAGATTACTACACCTACTACTTGGAATAAGAGGAAGAGAATTTCACTAATTTAATGTAGAAATAATGAAGTTCTAAGCATAACAAAATGGAATACTATGTACTATCCTCTATTCAGTTTCTAACATATATTCAAGTACAAAAAAGGCTACGTGAATATAACTTCGCAGTTGAGATTCACATTCACAAAAGCTAGGAGATTTTAAGTTGTGCTTGCGGAGTGACCATCTCTCAGTAAGGTTTTATTTGTGGGTACACTTCCACACAATCAAGCCAGCAGTATGCAAAGAGAATCAAAAAGCAACACCCAATGCAGTGGGAATACAGTAGCTAGACAGCCTATGAATTTCTTGACTTTTGTGGGCTGAAATAGCCTACCCTAGCATTATACTCATAATGCTTCTATTTTAATACAGTGGCATTTAATATCTTTTTCCTCTTTAAATATCTGCTGCAGTCCTGGATTGATACTAATTGTTTACTGATCACCAATAACAGTTATGCCCCTTTAAGTAGAGTCGGAGATCAGTGTCAAACCAACCTACAAGCACTGCTACCACCATTGCTTTCAATTGGGACCATGTTTTTTCTTTTATTTCTTTTTTATTGCAACCTTGCCATCTTCCCACTTCAAGTATGAGCCCATTTCAGTGTGGGGGAAGTGAACAAATTATGGGAGACGTTACCATCACATTATATAATAGAGGCAGCTGCAAGCGAGTGAGGGTCTTGCTCGCTTATACCACAGCCTGAGAAGTACCTGTATGGTCATTGTGTCAATCTCCACAGCACCACACCAAGTCATATTAGACGTGAAATAGATAACATATTTCAGTGTATTTTTATATTTCATTGTGTGGTGTTGTATCTCCTGCTCCATCAGCTTACTCTGACACATCGTTTCTTAGGGGACTATATCCTGCCCTGATTCCCAGGGGAATGTTCTTGATGATCCAATCTGACTAGTGCCTCTGTCTCTACTCAGAATACATTAAAATAACACAAAAATATTATCAACAGTCTGCAAGCAAGGTAATAATAACTCATTAAAGTAATTTCTAACCTTCCACATGAACATTTTCTTTATCATTACATGATTTTCTAACACATGACACATTAACATAAAATGAAATGTTATGAGGATAGGGATAGTAGGCATGACAAAGTATTTTAAACGGTGATGATTTGCTTTGAGGCGTTAAGTCAATTTGTAATTGTCCCATAGCTATTACAGCAAAAATTGGAACTTTATAATTGGTTTTGAAAATCTATTTTTAACACAGTAGGTTTGTTTTTTTAAATGTACGCAACCTATTTGACGTTTATTTCTCACAAAGCCTGTCCAGAATGTCACTGAATTTATGGTGAGGTAAATTAGGCCTTTTAAAACCCAATTTTGCAAAATATTAATCCTCTTGCTGTGTACTGAGGCTCCCTTAACACTGACAGTGTCACCGACAGGAAAAGAGACACAGCGGCTAGAAGGATCAGATCCTGCTTCAGTCTAATTAGAAACTTCTGAGGGTTTTTAATTCCATACACTGATCCTTTTAAATGGATCTCTCACTTCCACTTGTTATTTAAAAAATGACAGCAAGTATACCAATGTTTTGCCTTATGTTAACTATACTATGTATTTTTCTGGATTGCCTTTAAATTATACAGGTGAAAATGTGAATTACCATATTTAAAAGTTACTATATTTTGATAAAAAATACGTATGTAATAAAATTACAATGAACAGTTAGAAACCAAGAGAAGGGTAGCAATTAAAACAAAACAATTAAACCAGATTGGATCACAATTAAATTACACCTGGACAACACTTGCTACCAGTTTTAAGAAGTATAATGCCAGCACAGAAGAGTGTATTATTTCGAAAGAAATAATTTTGAATGGAAATTGGTAAAAAGTGAAGTAGGGAATTAAAAAGAAAAACAGGAATAGTCCATATTTTTCCTGAACGATATCTATTTTTATGTTTTTGTTTAAATAGCTGCAATTCAAACTGTGGCAAATTTCTAAATTGTGCCAGTACTAATGTTGAAATTACTAGCAACTGGCTACACTATTGATCAGAATAATGATGTGCCTCTAGCTGAGACTGAGAAAAATCAACTAGGAACATATAATCTGGTAATTTTCTACTTTGTAGAAGGTCAGTTACAGAGATAATGTGGCCATCTAATAGCCTAGGTTTAGATGTGATGTTTATCTGAGAGAGCTACGAATGCCATCAGAACACACGAACGGTAAGTCACGAACATGTTGACAAGTTATCCACTAGCAAGCAAAGATTGATGCCTTATCTGCAGCTCAGCTATTATACTCATGTATGCTGTTTATAAAACAGGAGTATTAAAGATGGGCAAAATGGACTGTCAGTCAAAATGCTGATGACATTAAGAAGGTATTTTTATTTCAAAGCTTCATATCTCACCAGCCATGATCTCAGTAACAACAGGATTGCTCAGAGGCAATTAGCCACCCGTGTTGTATAAATGAAGACTAAGGTAGTGCTGATTTCTGTTATAACATTTATCTTTACTTGAAAGAAAAGACAGAACAATTCAAGTAGTGTCCCCTTGTCTCTTCGCTCGTGAAGATAAATTTTGTAGCAAAAATCAGCCATAACAAGTTACATGCACATACATATTTAATTGATATCACCAAAAAAATACCCCTCACTCCCAGCTGGCAAACAAAATTGCATCTCAGAGCTCTGGTGTTATCAGAAGGCAGTACTTCACAGCAGTGACAATTTATCCACTCTAGTTCTCTCTATCAAATGTGATTAAAAAATGATGACAACTTCCCAAGGTATCTTAAACAAGTATAAAAACCTTAGACAAATTAAAGACCACTGTAAGTGGATTAAGTAGCTTCTGATATCACACTCCTGCTGTTCAGTAAAGAACTGTTCCTAGTTCCTTGAACTCCTATTTCAACAAATCTAGAATGTTTTAGGGGCAGCAAGTACTGGAGGGAGGGCAGCTCTTAAAACAGAGATTCATACAGAGATGAAAATACAACAAATAAGAGGAATATTTCATTTCTCTGCAATGTTTTTAGTGAAAGCAGTTGCAATCTTAAAGAGCCCTATAAATCCATTAAGGAACTTTCTTTTCAATATAGTCACAAGCTCACTCATAATTTAGTATTCTGACAAACAATTCAAATCACCTGTCTCTGCTGAAGGCATTATCAGATCTTTTTGGCATGTTTAGCCCTCCTGGTATAGCCATACAGCAACTATCCATAAGAACTTATTCCATTTCTCACACGTGCACATGCCTCCATCCACACAATTCCTTCACATGAAATTCCTAAGGGACTTATTAGACAAAGTCATGAATACAGCCCATCTTTGCCCTATATCAGATTTATTGTGAGAAGATGGAATTCCCATTGTACAAGCTTCATTTTTTAATTCAGTCAGCTTCTACTCTTTAGCCACCAACACTGCCCTCTGAAGATGACTGATGCTGGATTTTCAGAGGAGCAGGAAATGGCACCTGGGAACCTAATTCCTGTAGAATTAGAACTGGCACAATTTAAGTTGGAAGGGACCTCTGGAGGTCACTCGCTTCAGCCCCTGGCTTAAAGCAGGGCCAACTCAGATCATGCTAAATCCCACCTAGATGATTTTTTAATTTAAAAGATTCTTGGATTCCTTCCATAAATGATGGATTCTGCAGAACAACAGCATAAGAATTACTATACTGGATTCAATTCTGTTTCTATTTTTATCAATAGTATACTTGTTTAAATCCACCGGCTTCAGTCAAGGTATTCCAAAGTTACACTAGTGTGTTTGGAAAACAGAACCAGACCTTTTTTAAAAAAGGTTTCCAAATCAAACTTTTAATAGTAGAGGAGTAATGATGAGCAATTATTCTGTGCACTATGGGTTCTTTGCAAACCTATACTTGTATTTCTTGTGCTGTGTTTTTATAAACATACATATATGTATATGTATAATATATTCAAAGAATGTTTCACATTAAGGATAATATTTTAACATTTCAATAATGTAGAAGTATACCAAATATTACTTAGCTCTGCAATCAAAGCTGGATGTCACTCTATAGAAAATCATTTGCATTTACCTCATGAAAGCAGGCTAAAATTTGAACAATGTGATGACCTTTCGGCAAACTCTTAGGAGTCCAAGGTCTTAATCTAATTTGCAGAGGCATTTAGATTAAGATGGAAAAATAATGTTTAGAATTAACCTCTATATTAAAGATGACCCGGTTTGGCAACTGAAACAGAAACAAAAGGAGGGAAGTATCTCCACTAAGCCCTGTGGTCTCTAAAGAAAAGATAAGGATACCACGAGGCACATTCACGCAAGGACATGTATAAAGGACAACAGTTCCTCTTTTGTTGGTGTCCCTGTCTTCTATCAGAGTAGTTCTCTGATAGCTGAGACCGGTAGTTTGCCATCTCATAAGATTCATGCTAGGTTTCACGAGAGAAAGAGAGAGAACTGCTTATTCTGTAAGCATGTGCACCAAAAAAATTCTGAATGTAGCTTTCAAACTACAGCTAGCAGCTTTATGAGATTCCTTGGTACATGAAAGCTGCCGATGGGGTTTTTAAATCGACAGGTGGTTTGAGCCGTTGACCTCAGCTTTGATACCGACAGAGGCAAATTGCTATCAGCTCGTATTTGGCACTGTACAATGCTTAATGAAGAGCTCCTTCTACCTCGGGATTTCTTTTCCTTGAGAATGGTATAACATCTTTATAGCATGGTGATAAGTAATATAAACTTGCTGTGATCATTCTGTCACTGCTTCATCACGCTGCTTTAAAATGATTTGCGGTTACATTTCATACTCTAGTACTTTTCATGCAGTACATGACTACATCATAGTAGATTACTAAGTCAATATATTTATATTGACAGAACCTGAAGAAACATTGATTTTACACCTTCTCCTATTCATTTATTATGAACTCTCTACCCAGTCCCACTGAGTAGACAGATTTTAGGGGAGAGATTTTGCAGGGAACAGTGGCAGTAACCATCAGAAAAGATGCTTATTGTTTTCATTAGTTACGGTGGCAATGACAAAGGGGAATCCAAACAGAAGGCAGACCTACTGAGGGTAAAGAGAGCAGGATGGCATAAAGGAACACATAAGATGGTAAAACTGTCCATATTTCAATCTGTTTATTGCCATTAAATATGCTTTGATTATCATTATCGCAAAGGTTCAAACTGGGGCTGACTAGTTACAAATAAATGTTAATTTAACAAGTAATAGAATGTTCCCCAAACTCTACAAACGAAGGCTGTAATTCCATTAAGAGGACTCTTGTGACATAAGTCATGTCAGCAAAGCTCAAGTGATTTGTCAATGTCATCAGAATGTGGAGGTGGAATTGCAACCTTAATTTATGGGTATTTCAGGGTTTTATAACTGAAAATCCGTGGTACCCCTGAAATCCACAAGAGGTGCTGAGATGCTACGAAGTAAATCATTATTGCTTAAACTTCTAAAAGGTAGCAGTGTTGCTGGAAAGCAATAAAGGCAGAACTCTGTTAGTATTGTTTAGAGAAGTGTTTTGAGCATAAAGGTACCTGCAGCAATTTTAAAACCCAGTTTCTCATTCATGCATTGCACCAGCCTGAATGGCAGATGACTTGATGCCTGCAGTAAGAGGCAAGAAAGTCAGAGAGATTCCTGGTGCCAACTTAATAAAAACACATTTCAACTGCTAGCTGTTGGAGTGAGCTAGTTCTCCTTGGAGGCCGGCGGCTTCATGTTCAGAAATGCTGAACTCATGAATCAGCTCACAGAGTTACAAGTGCCCAGAAACTGTGTCTTTAAACTTTTTCATGACTTTAAGGTTTCAAGACCTTCAGTAGTTAGATAGCTTCTAGGAAAAAAAACCCAACAGATTTCTTATTTTCCACTTTCACATGGAGAAACACACGAGGAGTGATTTGCCAAGTTGGCATAATTATCGAGAAGGAATTTCCTTACAATCTGTGACTTATACCTCTGGAAAAGAGTGTCTCTGTGAAAGACCTTTCAAAATATGATAGAGTCTAACAAACCTGACCTCCTAATGTAAAATAAATCCTGCTTGATGGGGTTAGTTCTCATTATATCCCACGTTCCCCTCTCAGCCAAGACATCTGCTCCAACAAAACCACTGTTCAGTCATATTAATATAGCAGTCTCAGAGAAGTATGGGAAGGTTTACCATGGGACTCTTGTTCTCTGCTGTTTGAATAAAGGAACTACGTTTCCAGGAGAGTATATTATAACACTGAATGCATTTTTGAGTTAAGGGATGAATTTTGAAACATTTTACTACAAGGACACTAAAATAAAAATATTATATGTACTGTTGCCTAGGTAGTAACAACTTGATAAAAACCTCAATCAAAGAAAGAAGCTAGAAAAACACTGAAGAAAATATAACCTTCCCATTATAAAAATTCTGTCAGGACAATAACACTGCATCTGGCTCAATGCTAGAATCAACAGAGGATACATATGTTGAGTAGTATTATCAAAATTACTGTGTAGGGCTTTCTGGTAAGGAGACAATAAAGAACTTTTCCTGTTGCAAATACGTACTTTGAAAACACATGGGAAGTGTGATATAGATAAAATACAGACATTTCCCCCAAATGAAACACAGACCAAATCAAAGCCTATCCAGTCCAGTATCCTATTTCCTACATATGGGAAGGAAAATGAAATGACTCCATGAAGAAGGAGACCACAGTATATAAGACTAGAATCAGCTGTGTATCTAGACTGTTATGACTCCCAAATCTCCCATCTGGACTAAACTCAGGAAAATCTGTTCTCTGAGGAGAATAAACGACCAATTTATTATTTATGGAGTGACAGAAGAGAACTAAGATAGCTCAGAAGCTAGTGGAAGAACCATGGATATTTTAAAGCTCATGTTGCTTTGTCAGTCATAGCAGAGAGAAATATGGTGCAACAAGAACCTAAGCTCAAATACCGATACTCAGGTAAGTGTCTAACTCAACGAGATTTCAGACAGATTTGCAACTGCTAAGCCAACTTCCATTACAGCGGGAAAACCAGCTATGGTCCTTTCCTTCCCTGGTATCAAGGGAGAACTGTACAATGCCATGCTACCACTGGACTGCATTGCACTTGTGCTCCATACAAAAAGCATCTGATGCCTCAGTGCTATTTGCGGGGGAACTGAGGACAGTAATGTATGTCCATAAACAGTAACACAGGACTTTTCTTAAGATTACCCCAAATACACTGAAGCTTGCTGCATCCAGACTTAAAACGACAAAGGGGAGTTGATCTTTTAGAAGACCTATTTTCTTTCCTTCCTTCCTTCCCAATGGAGTTTAGCATTTTCCACATCATTTTTCCCCTTGGAGAAAGGAATCTCACAACTGATGCAAGACCAGCCTGACAGGATGTGCCTGAACTCCTTACACTGCTGGTGGAAGGTAGCAGCCTGGAATAGAGTCTGATGTGTTTGTATCAGCCTGTCCATTCAGGATGTTCTGAATAATTACTAAAGTCAACGTTTTAGCCCTTCTACAGAAGAACAGCAGCTATGGCAGTACGAGGGAAAAGGATATAATTTAAAGAGGAAGGGTTATGAGAGACCAGGCAGTTCTTAAAGCCTGATTATTTAGATGCAATAGTCTTTCTACAGCTAAACTAGGAAAGAACAAAAGTAGGATTATTTAAAAAAGAAGTCCTGATTTCAAAATGCCTAAAATCTGAAGAACTGAGAATAAATACAACCCGAGATAAACATGGCAGGCACAAGAAAAACTGCTTCCTGCTGAGGCAAAGCTTGGTTAGTGTCTACCATATTGCCCACCTGGGCCCTACCCAGCATTATTTTATTTCCAGGATCTGAAAACAAAATAGGCAAGATCATTTCTCTTTTTTTCACAACAAGAACAGCAGCTTACTGGCACAGCTGATACACATATGTATACAAGCACAAGCACTTGAAGAAGATCTTATTTACGTTATAGTTACTTACTGGTTCAAATTTAGTCTGGTCTGTGATTTAGGAACAATAGTGAGTGACAAGCATGCACTAAAAGGTGTATGAATAATATGACCTAACGTGTTTCCCTTTATTTCCGTCCTTTTTGATTCACGAAAGCATCAAAGCAATGAGTAATAACATTCCTATTTTCAGCCAGATTTAAGCATTTACTGAAAATTTATCATTAGTTTAAGTGATGTATTAAGTAAGGATGGAATTACTCACATGCTTAAGATTAAGCTTATGTTGAATACTTTCTTGAAGCAGGACAGAATTCTGAAGCTTTAATTTGGTAACACACTGCTCGTTATCCCCTTCATAGCTACAAGACTGAGCCCTGCAATTCTATTTATAAAATCTCTTTGGTAATGTTTCCAGTAAATTAGTGACTAATGGAGCTCCTTACAGCTACTATGTACTGGGTATTAGAGCCTTCAGGATGCAATAGTGCATCACAGAACTACATGTATGAAGGTTACAATGAATGACAGAACTTTTGGATTAGATTGGTTTTTGGCTTATATTGAATCATTTTTTAAAACAGGCATAGACATAACATCCTCTTTTTTCCTTAGAGCTCGTGCCAAAAAAAATAGTAAGTTTGCAAATGGATATTAAGCAATGCCAGATATTTTCTGGGTTTGTTTTAACAAATTAACCCTTTGTGTTCTTTTCTGATGTCCAAATAATCGTATTGGAAGCAGATGTTCTACCAAAATTTGACATAATCAGAAGACATTATGCTTACTTATTAACATACTGTTTAATATTCACTACAACCTGTTTTAAAGAACAACAATGTGTTAACATTTAAGCCAGGAGGGATTTCTGTACACTATATAGTACTTGATGCAGCTTGTTTATGCAACAGTCTGACAGATACAATTAATCTCATGAAAACAACCAGAGTACAGCATAATGGCATATTATTTTTAAAGTAATAGAACACACTTTCCCTTTGAAAATCAGAACTTAATTAAATCATATAACTTCAGGATGCAGAGAAAAGCTCTAAAAGAATGAAGCTCATTCTGAAGGACAGTTGAATGAAAAAATGGTAGATTTTATACAGAGAGAATAATAGGATAATCTCCAAACAAGAGAAAGAAGTAAGAAATACCTCCAACAAATGCATCTCCAGCTCCATTGGTATCCACAATTTCACTCTGATCACTCACCAACACAGGGAAAGTAGTCACTTCATTTTCTATAGTGGAAGGGGAGAATAAAACGTGAGTTACTTGCAAATATGACTTTGAAAAGCACAACAAACAATGAAAATCACAACAATTCAAAACTGGAGCTCTGACCTTTAACACGATAATTTGGATAAAAATAGATTTGGTTTATAATTCTGTCTGTATTTACTGCATAGGGATATAGGAACACATTTGATCAAGCTATTTGTTGTGGACATTTTCATTAATTACTTCCAGCTTAATTTCTTTTCTTTATCTCCTAATATTAAGGGCAAGAGAAAAAAAGTAAATCAGGAGGAACAACATAAAACATCTGGGCATATGGACAAGAGTAAGAAAAATCCATCATGCCAAAAACAGTGCTTCCTATTAGTTGCAGAGAGGTGAGGTAGCCTCCAGAATGCCCAGTCCAAGCTTCCAAAGGTTCAACAGAAATTGCTGCATTGTAAAAACCAAAATGCACATGAACTAACTAAAATAAAGCTGTGAAATAAAAAGCAGGAACTAGTGTAAATCAAAGTGCTCTCAAATTACATCTTTTTAAAAAACACATATATGTAAGAAGCCTTGCAACTTGCCATCTGACTAGATTTGGTTTCAAGATTTCGATGACTTCACCCTCTTCCTTAGTATTTCTTTTTAAAAAAAAAAATTCCTTCTCTGCAGCTCCCTGCCCTCTACTGGCACTCGTTAAACCTATTGCAATAGGTGGATACTCAGCATCTTCACCTCCAATTCACTGCCACACCACAGTTCAACATAATTACACCACTTAGGTATGATAACTTTAGAGTTCTACGGTTATAAATTTAATATATGCCACTAATTAATCAGCTATGGCTTTCCAGGTGGTAATGTCATAATGACGTGATAAAAATATAATTACCACCTTGTCACAATACCTTGTTAAAGTGTAAATTACCCCTGTAACAGAGCCAATGGAAGTTCTGCCTCTGGTAGTCAGTATGCATTAAACTGTCTCAGAGCAAACAGATTGTCCTTTGGCAGACAGCAGGAATTCAAAAAAGGGGAGGGGGAAGAAAAGCCTGTCAACCAGTGAAAATGAAAACCATCAGAGCTGTTTTCTTTTAATTTTTCGTAAAAATAGAAATAAAATGGCAAATAGATCCTCCAGTAGCTGAAAGCTGGAGATGAGTAGTTTCTTCACTGTCCAGCAACAGAGCAGATCATAAAAATCACTCTTACACTGACGTAGACAGTAGCAAACAAGGAAACCTAGTTTGGGAGGCATATAAAGAATTCACAGTCTCAAATCAGGCAAGTCTGTGTATGCTGCAGAGGTACCAGAAGGATCCTGGTTTCTGTGAAATGCAGTGTATCAGCTCTACTGCTCTTCACCATCTGCTACTAAGTGAACCAGGCAGATATAATGATGCTGCCTCCAGAGGGAACTGTTGGCTGGCCCACCAGGAGGGGAGGGGAGGGGAGCATTAGCAACAACCATCCATGAGAGGCAAAGGAAAAAGGGTAATGAAAAACATAAGATCAATATTGCAACTAAAGAACAGGTTTCAGTCAGTTCTCAGTGCATCCTACTCTCTACCCTGTTAAGAAAGCTATTTAGAAATGTGCTTCAATGCTGTGTTGTGCTCTTAAGATAGTTTTCAAGAGCGATGTTTTTTAGTAATTTTAACAGGATTCATTTGAATTGGAAATCAAGAAAGAGAGGTCTTACATTAAACTCTGCCAGACAAGCAGAGTGTATTCATCTATTTCATAAGAAGGTATATATGGTTTGCTCTAGATAATACTAAAACAATGAACAAAGTGATAACTCTGTTGAAGACTCATTGTAATAAACTAACCTGCTTCCTTCCCAAGTGTGCATGGGCACACACAGATGTTCTACATTAAACACACAGTAGACACTGGCATATGCATACATGTGTTTGGGCACAGAGAGCGAATAATGCACAGACATTATATTTTGAATGCTGTAAATGGGGCTTGGCATCAAATAAGACTCTATTCAAGCAAACTACACAAATGAAAGTTCTCACCATCATCTTTCTCCTTTCTTTTCCTCCTCTGTCCTGATTCCTTCCCTCAGCTCCCTCTAGTACTTGCAGGTAAGTACTGCACTATGAGCTCTTATTCTATTCTTTCTGCAGTAGATGTAATCGTAAGTAACTGAATTAGTCTAAAACCCCAAACACATCAAGGAATTCAGCTGGTACGAGAACAATCTTTTTTTTTTCCGATCACAGTTTTCCATCTCTGCCTGGGTCATACATTCTGTCTCTATAACTTTACGTATTTTCAAGAGAAGCAATAATCTCGTATTCTGAAGTACTGAAGTTTCAGAAGCAGCTAGCATGGTTTTGGAGCACATACTATATTATAAAGATATTACCATCTGCACACATCCAATAGGCAAATTATCTTTCTTTAACCTTAGGAGAACTTCTACTAGCATAGTAGAGTCTACTGAACTATAGTTAACAATAATACATATTGAAAGATACAACAAAATAATACTGAGGTGTTTTTTTTCCTTTCCTTCACAATAAATGAAGTCATTTAGAATTAAAGCTGCCATTAATTTACCTTGCTATGTCTGTGTAATAGCATAAAAATAGCTAACATCTCTCACTGATCTATGTTTTGTAACAACAGGGTGAATTAAGATGAAGCAGAAGTCTATTCTGAATATCCTTGCTTTTATGACTTTAATGTTGCTTTAACTTCATTTTTGTGTGTGATCTATTATGCCATAAAACTCTGAAATCCATCACAGAAAACATGGAGACACCTTGGTTAAGTGTAGTGGTCATCAGTGGCCTTGCTTTTCAAAGTCAGTTCTGATTTCAGTTATCATTCTGAGAGCTTATGAAATACAGACTAATTACATAAGTGTTTTGAAGTCCAAGTGCTGCTCCTCTGGGCATAAAATCCAGTGTTCTATTTTAAGCAACAAATATCTTCTACGGTAAACATCCTGGGATATAACACATTCCACTTGGATATAATTTCCTGGAAGCCCAGAATTGTGAGTGCAAATTGCAACAAGGTGTCTATAATTAGGGAAGTTTTAGTAATAAGCATTAATGAAATTTTAAAATTTTGGGACTTTGATTCAGCTCTCTCAATGATTTTACATTAGTGAGGAACTCAACTGTTTTAGAATGATCTAGAAATAATAATCAAACATTAATGTAGTGATTTCATAGGCTGAAGACAATATTCACAGATAAATCAGAATGAATCAGCTCATTGGTAAATTTAGTTATAGTTAATTGGTCGCATTATGTACATAAAGATGTGAGATCTATCTTTATTCTCCTCAGGCAAAAATATGTGCTAGCATATCTAGTTTAAGATATTTTTGTAGGTAAAACAGTCTGGAGACATAATAATTGGAAAGCAGTATTAATTGAAAAAACAGTGCTCCTTCCATTCTAACACATTTAAGCTCCCAAATGAACACAAGCCTATTTCATGATGTTAACTGAAACAATCGAACTCTGATGATAGCTGCAAATACTACAGGTCTGTCTTTAAACCAAATTAGAATCACAGACTACACATCTACTCTTAGTACAGTAATAAACACCAGCAAGCAATCATTACATCCAATTAGGCTGAGTACTTTCCTTAACTGGGTCATTTACCAGTCTCTCTTGCTCTTAAAAATAGATTAAATGTGTAAACTTACATTTAATTACCTGTAACAGAACTCTTATGGGCAACATGTTGGAGTGTCCTTAATTTTATATTAAAATAAAATAAAAGGAAGAAGGGAGTCCTAAAATATATACAAAACCGTCTAGCTATTTCCTCAAATAAGCTTTTGATCCGTGGGCTGGTAGTGGTAGTACAGATGCTTACAAGATGGAGACACATTCATGTTTCTTTTGTGAGCTTTAACTTGTAAAAAAAGGAACAACTGTGAAACAGAATTCTGTCCCATCTCCTCCCCACCTCCATCCTCTCTAATTTTCTTTAGATCAGGGGCCAAAAACAGATAAAAAGAAAGGAGAGCGAAAAAAAAAACAAGAGACAGGAAGAACTTAACAGAATATAGAAACCTGAACTCAAAACCTATAAATGTCTCTGGGCAGCTATAAGGTAAGAAGTAATGAGAAAAGTATTTGGAACAAGCCCATATCAGTCAGGATGACTCTGAGCTCTTACCTCTCTCCAGAAGGTAAAACCCAGAAGCCTATAGGCTCTAAGTCTCTGCACCTTCTTCAGCACATTAATACATCTTTAAAAATCATTAGTATAAGAACACTTTCTCCTGTTTTTTCTACAGTAAAAAATGCTGTTGTTGCTGTACTTCACACAAGGATACTACACTTGATAACATAAATCAAATAGATACCACAATTCTCCCACCGTATCAGCACAGCACTGTCCAAAGTTACAAGGCAACGCGGAGCAGGGCCCTCTGCGCTGAACCCCTGGTTAGAAATCCTTAAGACGTCCAGTGATGATGTATTTCAAACCTGGCAGTGCTGATTCAACCTGTCATTTCTAAGCAAACAGAATGAGATCTTGCATTTTCAGGCTAGGACTTTCAGATAGCTGGGCTGGATGAACACTCCAGGCCCCCTGGCACTTTCTGTGTGCATGTTACGTTCGCCTTGTTTTGCATGCCAACATCTCCTCTCTCCTCCATCTAGTTCTGTGCAGTGTTTGGCCTGGTGCTGTAGCCACGTAAGGCTTGTCAGAAAAATAAGGAATTTATTTGTGCAAGTCAATGTAGTTAAATAGTATAACAAGCAAGACGCAAGTCAGCCAACATGCTTTGGGATCCTTCTAATCAAATATTTTAATAATACACAACAAATGATGATGTATTCTAATGAATTAAATATGTAGCCAAGAAAACTTTATAACTAGTAATACAGAAATCGTTAAGCCTTTATTGCTATAAAAACAATGTTACCCCAAACAAGCTATAGAGTAGTTGTCATTTATAATGCATTATATGTCTATGGTATGATACAATTAATTAATACAAATATTAATTTATTTCCCTAATAAAAGATCCAAGTAGTGCAATTAGGCTAAAATTCTCCTTGCAGCTTGCTAAGCAAAAGTAAGTCTTTATAGCTGCTTTGGCCAGGATGCAAAGAACTGTCCCTCAGAGGCAGCTAGTGAATTTTCAGTAGAAACAGAGAAGACTTTGAATCTCTGTGGCTCTATTCATAATCCTATAGATATTTGTAGGGGAAATGACAGTGTGCAGACCCCATTTTCCCTCTCTCCTAGAAGGTAAAGTTAATCCAAAGATGTTCAATGAGACTTGTCTTCCCTTTATAGCTCTCCTCAGACATACACATCGTCCCATTATCTAGTCAAGACTATTTTTATTCAGAAGTCATATTCATAGCATCTAACTAAAGCGTGATTCATAGGATCAAGGCTAATGGAGGAAAGAAGGTTCCTCCAAAGGAACTTGTACATTCATACACATCAGCTATTAGCAATGATGTAAAATTAAACACTATTTTTGCACCCAGCGTATATCCTCTGAACCTACGTCTGATTCTGTCTCCACTCCTGTTAATTCAACACCACTCCTTTGAAATAACTCTTGATTTATACCAGCATGAGATCAGACCCAGAACTCTGTATCTAGTTACAACAATTGTAAAAAATGTAACAGCATCAACTAATGACTCATGAATAGCTTCTATAGGCCCAAGTGTGTTTTGTTTACTTTACAGAAGGTGTGGGACCCACTTATCATCTAAGTGATAGCCACTCTATATCATCACTGACAGTCCCATGAGTTGAAGCTCTACTTTATTTCTCATATTAAATAATTCTTTGTTTGCACAAGTAAACAAAACACTATGACTGTGTGTAAAAGATGGGGAAGTAAGAGGTCAACAGGAAATACTAGTTTTGCTGCAGTTTGGTGCTAATATAACATTTTTTTAATATATATATATATGCATACATATAGGGAAAAACTGCCCTAAAGAACAAGCCGCTGAATTTTTCTGGCATGTGTCACAATGTTTAAGGTTTAGAATGGTAATGAACTCTGTTGAAAAAGCCTTCCCGAGCACACAAGAGTATTGCCGTTTGCCCGCTAGGCACAGATTTCAGAGGGAGCTGAAACTGCGCCCACTGAACTGCCAGAAAACGCACTCGCCTAACTCGGCATGGCTGCTGCGGACATAAGGTAGTGTTCAGAGCTAAATCCGTTTCCTGTGATCTCTGTCTGGACCAGGAAAAGGGTTGAGGACTCAGGAAAGGCAAAGGCTGTGAAGTCATAGGCACAAAAATTAAGAAAAGCTTCTGCAGATGTTTCACTGATACAACAGAATGACTGTCTTGGAATTACTACGAAGAGCTCAGATCAAAATCAGTCCTGAAGAACGGAAGAGATGGGTTACAATAAACGAAACCCGTGAATTGTATGATCCTAGTCCCTATCGAGAGCATGCTCTACTGCAGCGAGCCTAGCCACACCAGTGTCACCACAGGGTGACACAAAACCAGGTCTCGCCTTGGATATTAACAAATATGAATATATCTTCCTACAGGTATTCGTTTGGCCACTGTATATGTTATTTGATCCTTACATGTAAAAAACCAAGCCAACCCCCCAAAAAACTATTATTTTTTGACCTGTATATAGGAATGGGAAATACAAACAAATCTATTTCTATCCGTAAATAGGTAGCTCAAAAATTGAAAACACACACAAATGATGTCAGTTGGAATGTCAGTGTCTAATGTAAAGAATACATCACAGATGCACATCCAAGTTACACCAACACATACGTTCTAGCTCACACATGCTCCTCAACCTTCTGAAACTTGGCTATGGGGACAGTGCAAAAATGAAGCATCTTTCAGCTCAGAAAGCAGACCATGCACTTCACTTACTGTTTGCACTGACCCACACACTAGCAGGAATGCATGTATGCTTGTACGTCATTTCATGGTATTCTACAGACACATTTTAAACCACTGTCTAGCTGGACCATCAAAACACTGTCCTATGGCAGAATTTTCTGACAAATATTGATCTATAATCAGGTCAAAGCAATTCCGACCCAAAAGCTTATCAGGGCATTAGCTAAAAAAAAAAGGAGAAAAACATTATAATTTGATTTTGAGCAGGACAAAAACTGTATTATGCCTCACATTTTTTATACATTAAGCATATTGCCCTAGCAGGGCAAACATACCTGTCAAAACTTGCAAGCTTTCTTAGCTATACCTCAGTTTCAGAGTAGTGAGCACAGAAATCACATCATTTAAATAAATGCCATGTTATGTGACAGCTTTGTTTATGCTACATGATAATCTGAGAAGCATGGGTCGTCAGTGGAGGCAGAAATGGGCCCAAGGCACTTCTATTTTACTTGAGCATCAGTAAGACTGAAAAGAGAAGGAGTGAACATTAGGTCACTATAGAGCAGTTCTGAAGGAGCTTTTTCTTCTGGGAGAATTTATATTTAGTTTTATAAATACAATCAGTCCATCAGAATGAAAGAGACAGCCTTCCCTAGAAACATTACTGAAAATAAGTTAACGTACGTATATATATTTCTCCTTAAAAAAAAAAATTAATTGGATACTAGTTGGACATTGCTGAGGTAGGTATACCATAGAAATTCTACAGCATTGCCTTTAAATATTCAAATTACATGTAGAAATTTTAATTTTTCATCTTTTTAACTCAGAGCTCAGACTTACAATTTTTACAATCATTTTTTTCTTCTCATGCTGTATTTGTAAATTCTGTGTGGCCTTTAATTAAGATCTCCCTAGACTACTTATTTATTTTTGAAGAATGAAACGTGCCTGCTAAATGAATTTTCTCAGGCTTTTGCAGGTTTTAAATCTATTAGAAGATGTCACTGCAGTGGAGGCTGAAATTTGTTCTAATCTCAATGGGAAAATAATCCTGCTCTTAAAATGCCAGTTAAAAACAGAGCAACTCCACTGTTTTTAATGGAATTTTTTAAGTGTTATGCCAGTCTAGAAAGAGAATTCGGCCCAAAATGAAGGAATTTATTTTTCCCCTATATTAGTTGCAGATAATTTCTTAGATAATTAAATAACCCAAACTATGATCTTCTGTAGTATCACTTAATAAGTTTAAAAGTATTGCCTAACCATTGCTGTAAGTAGGATGGTCAATCTACCACCTTTTAAGTAATTTCACATATATTTTAACATAAATTATGCAACCCTGAATTTATACAATATTGACCACATAGTGAACTAAATTCATTTGGATACAGTTGTTATAACAGCAAGAGCTCTCGAATCGTATGTTTGTGTAACAAGCCCTTTAAAGCATGGCAATAGCATATAGGCACTCATAAAGGTAACACAACAGGTTTTACAGTGCATGCACTACTGTCATTTAAAGTAAACCCCAATGCTATAAAAGCGGGCTGCTTGACAAAACCAAAATAACTAATGTGGCAGACAAATTAAAATTTCCAGCCTCTATATCTGCAGAACCTTGTCAAACTCCTACCATCGCCTGTCACTCTCAGTTACTTTTCTTTAAAGTTTTATTTCTGTAGTATTAAATTGCTGAATCATTCAGTTTTAAGCTATTTCAACCTAAAAACCCCCAAATCCACATTGATCTTCTTTTTAGAAGCAATAAAACATATTAAAAATCATAAAACTTTAGTTGATACGTATAGCCAAGTTCAACTTGTGATCTTTTAATCGTAATTTGTATTCTCCTATTGTCAAGGTGACCACCAAGATATGTATTAGAAGGGGGGAAAAAAAAAAAGTTCCTGTTCTGAAGAGTTTCCAATCTGAAAATCAAGGTTGGTAAGCAAGTAAACAGATATGTATAAATAAAATGTGGACACTCTGCTGATATCATTAAGTTATGAAAAGTTACGAAGAAAGGCAAGAAGCAGATACTGCTTTAAAAACCAGATAGATATACACGAAAAAACTCTGGTTAGCCTACAGAGTGAGATCATTTGAACGGTAACTTAAAAATGTGGAAAGAAAACCTGGAAAATGCTTGTTACTTGTTCCTTTTAAAACCATTTCAGTAAAAAACGTATACTTAATGTTTATTTAGACATACTGCCTGCTTTTTTGCCATCTTTTCCTAGAGGAAATAAATCCAGATTAAAAAAAATTAAGACTTTCAATTTAACATTTTTGAATAAAAACTTTCCTTTTCTTATGGAAACAAAATTAACTTCTCTAATGCTTAACTTGCCAAATTTATACTTGTACCAAGCTTTTACTCATCTTTACTGTTTACTGCCTTTTCGTTCACCCTCTTTCCCTCCATCCTTTCTGTTGCAGAAATGACTGAGGTGTCTACTGGTGACCTGGAGGCTGATTGTAGCCAACGATCCTAGCACAATTTGGATTTTTATGCCAAGAAAAACTTAGAAAGCTTCATTCTTTTTCCATATAAATACAAATCTGATCCGATAGCTGCTTCTCGGTGGCAGCAGAGGCGGGAGCAGAAGGCACCAGGAAGGAACAAAGCTGCTTGGGAGCAGACTAGTATGTGGAGCAGGTTTTTCTGCTGAATGCACTTGTCAAACTTGACCTTTGAGTCTGTATTGTTTTACTCATCCAGCCTCTTACTTGCTTTTTCTGATTTTATTTTTAAATGCCTGTACATTTTAAACGGTCAGGCTGAAATCGGAAGAGTAGTGCTTTCCTCCTGTAGCTCTAGTCTTTTATGAGTAGGTCTCCAATTCTCTGTTAACCAAAACCAGGGAATCCACCAGTGCCCCCAGTCTCTGAGGAGAGGAGGGCTGTCACTCCCCACCAATTTATCTGATTCCAGCAAAGAGTGTGCTCCAACCCTAGCCTACCCCTAGCAGCCTTGAAGAACCAAGCAGCCTTGGCCTGGAAGAACCAAACCTCATTTCCCTTCATCATCAGTTTCTAACTATTTTAATTTCTGTATTCATTTCCCTAAGTCATTTGAGATCACAGCTTCACAAGCTCTCATCTTCTAGACCAGTGAAGCGACTACCCCAGAAGCCAACACACAATACATATCCAGTATGAACATCTAACATGCTTTACTTTGTTCCTCCAAACATCTGTTTTGGTTGCACACACAAAGACCACTTTATGGTTTCTGTATTCCACCCTTCACAACAACTCTCCCTTGATTTTTGAAATGTTTATCTCCCTAGTTAAGCAGAAAATCCAAAAACAATCTTTAGGTTTTTTATATTTGGTTTTAGCCAAATATAAAAATGTCAGTGCAAAAAGCAGATACTTCTATTCCATGATGCACCAGAGATTAAAAGAAAATCGCATTTTTAGCACTCTACTAACTACAGTGTTTAACTGCTCACAAATTTCATATTTTTTCATATTTTTTTTCATATTTTCATATTTTTGTAGTAATTTATAGTGTGCAATAGGTATTGTAATCTAATTCACCACAATTGCATAATTTTTGACCAACTTGCTGTTGACAAATAATGCAAGTATTAGATTATTAAATTTTTTACAATTAAGTGACTAAGAAAGCTGTTTATTGCCTTCCGTTATACCCTCTGTTAATAAGATCGTTGTTGCAGATGTTCATGTATGCTGCATTGATGTTTAATGGTGCATGATGCTCTAGGTGGTTCCCATAACCTTGCTTTGTCTACTATGAGCTGGCTCAATTGATATGATAATAGAGAAAAGAGGTCTGAAACAAGCTGGGCTGTACTGGCACAATTTGCATAACCTTTAAATTTGCCATCATTTGATAGCCAACTGCTCCCAAAAATTCTTATTCAGTTGTCAGCAACAACAATATACTGTACAAACAGCATTCTGCAATTGGACAGGTGGGGAGGAAAGAGGGCATGCATAGTTTATTGCACTTTTATATTCTGTCAGGAAATGTACTTATTATCAAATTTATAAAGCCAACAATTTGGTGTAGAGTTCTGCAGTTTTCTTCGTGATCAATTGCTATTAGCCACAATGCCTGGCCTGGCATCTTTTCAGGTTCACAGTGCAATATCACTGTGTCAGATTACAAGGGCCATAAATATTTGGTTCCATAGACTCCTCTCTGATTTAGTTTTGACTGCTAATCACTGGGGCAGGGAGAGGAATCAGGATGGATTAGGAGGGCGATGGGAGGCACAGCGTAGCAGAGTACAGCAAACAAAATCAATGCAAGCAGCCCTCCAAACTTAAAATCTGGTTTCTGACGACTCTATGTATTCTTTCTAAACAAACATTAGTATTATACCATTCAGTAGGTATAGCCAAAACCTAACAATATAAAAATAGTTCATGTTTACTGTATTCACAAAATTTGCTGTCTGTATATACTTTAAGTCAGGTCTGCTTACTTTACTGACTTTATTATTCATAACAAAGAAAATAGCTATGGTGAAAATAAGCCAGAGCCTACTTTCATTCAAATGCGATCAACTACATAAATGTTATTTTTGTGGTATTCAGAGGTTTATACCCAAACTGCCACTTCATATTCTATATTATGCTCAGGTGTGTCAAAGTCAGGTCATTGATATAGGAGTAACATGCACAGCCTACTTTTCAGATATGGCATTTAAACCATTTCCACTTCGCTTTAGCTCTAAAACCTACTGTGGAAATCACTGAGCCAAACCAATCATAAAATCTCACAATTCCACTTTTAGACAATTAACCATTTTTGAGAACTCCAATTAACCTCCCTCCCCAACCGCAACGTTAACTCTAGATGTTTTGTCGTCTTACACAAAATGAGTCCTAAATCCCCAAAGTCAGGCGGAGCAGGACCCATTCAAACCTCCCCTTTGTCCACTTTTTCCACTAGCCAGGATCTCTACTCTGACCCTCCTGGAGCTACGGGTTTGTCTTCCATTCAGCCACCTATTTCCCACAAGTTCAATTGCCTGCAACTCGAGGCTACAGCAGAGAAACTTCTAATCCAAGGGTCAGTTCCTGCAGTTAATTTTCGTCCAGGGTCACCATACATACCCACATTTTACTCTCTTTCCATTGTGTGCAATTATTTTATAGAGACTATTTGAGCAGGTGAAGATTAGAGGCTTGAAAGTGTAAGTTCCATCACTTATGGCAAAAGCATGACATGGATAGCTACAATTTAAATTTTTCTACAATGTTCATTCACCTGTAATCACAAGATGGGAAATAAAATCTCTAAATTAAAGATGATAGACTATCAGAGTCTGTAGGGCACCTTCTGAGTGGAGATTCTGCTCTGTGATGATTTATTATGAAGTGAACTGCTGCCTAATAAAAAAAGGCTAAAACTGTCAAAATAATGGAAAAAAAAGATCTTCTACAGAAGATATTCTGCCTAGGTGCCAGTGGTCAAAGGGTCCAGTTCTTTATGCACCTCATTTGTAACAGACAACAAAGAAGATACCTTAAGGTAAAACGTGTTGTCAAATCTTTCAGCATACATAAAGTTTGCTTTCTGTATAACCTCTAGGTAGGCTACACAAATTGAATCGGAGATTGCAGACAAGGTACGACACACAAAAAGACACATGGATCACTATAAAGCATTAATATTCATGAATGTTTTAAGTTCTCCATGGCCATAATCGATATTCAATGAAGTTAATGAGATTTTTCCATTGATTTCAAAAGACACTGGGTTGAGCCCCAGAGACAATAATATCACATTCTCTGCGAGCACTCCAGCTGATAACACACACTTTGATAAGTTGCTACCCTCCCATCCAGAATTTCAGCAATGAACAAAAGACGCATTATCTTACTTCAAACTGGTTTTGCAAAATGAGCAATATACTGTTATAAAACTCAATACAGAGCATTTAAAATCTTTAATTGAAGACAGTCAAGGCCACAGTAGTTACTTGCGATATCAACGCCAATATGAGATCCATAAATAAGACAATCTTTATTTGTTTAAGAAGGAAATGAAAAAAAAGCCTTAATGTGTCATCCTCCCAAAAGGTTGAGATTTTGTTTGTTTTAACTTTGAGCCTCTAGAAAGCAGTGCTTCAAACTCTCATGTCTTCTAACACATCTAAGCCCATCCAATAGATTTAATCACTGATAAGTAGAGTTATAAGTTCAAACTGGCCTTGACCTTGGGCAGTATGACATTATCTGAAAACCATTAATGGTCAGAAACTAAAGGAAAAGCTCCTTAATAAAAGCAAAACCGTACAAAGGTACAAAGGTAAAAAAAAAAAAAGAAAGAGAAAGGGAAAAAAAAGGAAGTTTTATTAAAAGTATTGATCATGACCTAGGGCACTACAGACATTGATCTTCCCACATCTCCACAGGAAAAAAAAAAGGTTAAGCCAACAAATTATTGATCTATTATGAAACCTGCTGAACAAGCCATACATTTAATTTCTTACAATGAAAAAAATAATCACACCAAATTAGAGTAAAGAGAAAATATATTTCTTAAAAATTATTGGTGAAAAAATTACTATCCGATTAATTTCATAGAATAGCCACCCTGTTAGTATGATTTGAACCTAAGTGTCAGGAGGTGAGAAGCCTATGCACTGTAAATCTTTAAAGCATGAGTTTCAGATTTCAACTCACTAAACCATATGTTTTTAAGGAGAAATGGGTAGCGTCCAATACAGAATATTGCAGTAACACAGAACGCGTATAGAAAAGGACAATGCTGAACTTTAAACTTAAAGCATAAATTTAATGAAAAGTTTATAGGATAATTATTTTATCTGAAACAGAATACTGTAGTTTTTGATTTTCTTCAGTTTGTTCAAAAAGTCAGAAAGATATATATTTAGACTGACATAACATTGCAGCTGCAAAAACAGTTGCTGAAAAACTAGAAGTCACCAGAATTTCATGTTTGGCGTACATGTCGTTTTCAGAAAATAGGGGTTAATCTTGACAAACTTGCATCAATTACATGTACACAAGAAAAGCACAAATTAAATTTGGAAGGCTCTCATTAGTTCCAGTGCTTCCCAAGTACTAAATGACTGATTCTGCTGTCTCACCATTCTTTTAATATAGTTCAATAATAAAATTGTTGGTTTTCAGCATATGAGATGTCAAAGAGATGGTTTCCCTTCTGATAGTATATTCATGGCTCTGTCCCCTTATTTGCTCTTTGCTTTGCAGACATAATTCTACTATTACCGGCTGATCCTGGAGCAACTTTCCTTCCAACTTTGGAACTACAGTCTTTATTGCTAGATGGAAGTTCAAAATAAAACGTCATGTTTTATGCCTCAGAGTGTGGCTCCACAGCAACTTCAGCTGCTATAGTTTGCAGATACTATAGTCTCATCCTTGTCTCCTTCTACTGCAAATCCTGCCTTCTGTCCTCCCCTGCTGGCACTAGTACACATCTGGAACCTGCAATAAGCTGGTTCTGAGAGCTCAGCACCTTTCCAGTGTACATTTCTGCCAGACTATGTGGACTGCTGAACGGGTTCACCATGCGGGCGGAGAAGTGCTCCCAGGGTGGGGGAGAAGTAGGGGATGGAAATGGGTGTCCTAGGATGAGTCAATGATTTCTGATTTTTCTATCAGTTTAAAACGGCCAGGGACACAAGTCTCAGTCTCTCGTGTTCTGAGGACTACGTAGCCACAGAATGAATAAGGTGAATCCTCATTCCTTCCGTGATGGCCCAGAACAGTAGGGGCCTGCCTTGGTAACCATAAGGCTTAATTACTACCATTCTTTCTTCTCAAGATTTCTGGTAGGTAGTTCTCTGATGCTTCGTGGTTTGAGCGAACAGAGTAATATTGTGCCGATGTAATTTTTTCTGTATGAACCACCTCACAACTCACTCAGGTCACCAGTAAAATGGTACAGGTTTTAAAGTATTACAGCCATGTATACAGGAGGCATCAGAAATTTATGATAAATTAATTCTATGTGGATGCTCTAATTGAGGAATAATATCATAGGGAAGGCCTCATTTCTCAAAAAGAAAAAAAAAGCTACAGTGTAGTAAGGTACTTTCTTTCCTGAACAAGAGTGTCCATTTGGGATTTAACGGCACCTGAATCGGTATCTTACTGTAAATTCATTCAACTTTGCTCTTCAGAGTCAAGCAAGACAGGCCTCAAGGGGTTTAAGAGGCCTTATTGAAGTCCCCCTGCCTAAGTCCAGTCTTCGTGTTAACTGTGCCTCCCTGTTAGAAGTAGCACGTCCAGGCTATATATACCATTTCTGACAGGAGTTCTTCAGTGTACTGTGGGCCATCTTCTTGCGATATGTTTAGACTCATTTGGGATAGTAAAACCAAAAGTTGAGTGTGAAGAATTGCAAAAGTGGGCTATAAAATTCTTTGACTATCAATGTAAAAAAAGGTGCACATACAAAAAACAATTCTAGCTTTAAATACGCAATGATGGGCTCTAAACCACCTATTACCACACCATAAAGAAAATTTGAAGTTACAACAGATAATTCTATGAAAATGTCAGATCAATCATCAGTGGCAGCCAGAAAAGCAAATAAAATGTTAGCAATTATTAAGAGAGGAATACAGAACAAAGGAGACAACAGAATTAAACCACTTTGTAAACTTCTGAGGCACTTGAACATTTTGATCCCCCAGTCACAAAGCGTATAGCAGACCTGAAAAAAGGTGCAGTGAAGGGTGGGCCAGGGTGTCAGAATTATGGAGCAAACAAAGAACAAATAAACAGAATGGGAAAAGAGTCTGGAAAAAAGACTAGTGAATCACAGAATCATTAAGGTTGGAAAAGACCTCTAAGATCATCGAGTCCAACCATCAACCCAACACCACCATGCCCACTAAACCATGTCCCTAAGTGCCACATCTACACGTCTTCTAAATACTTCCAGGGATGGTGACTCAACCACTTCCCTGGGCAGCCTGTTCCAAGGCCTGACCACTCTTTCAGTAAAGAAATTTCTCCTAATGTCCAATCTAAACCTCCCTTGGTGCAGCTTGAGGCCATTTACTCTTGTCCTATCGCTTGTTACTTGGGAGAAGAGACCGACCCCCACCTCACTACAACCTCCTTTCAGGTAGTTGTAGGGTGCGATGAGGTCTCCCCTCAGCCTCCTCTTCTCCAGGCTAAACAGTCCCAGTTCCCTCAGCCGCTCCAGCACCTCCATGTCCTTCTTGTAGTGAGGGGCCCAAAGCTGAACACAGTATTCGAGGTGCGGCCTCACCAGTGCCGAGTACAGGGGCACGATCACCTCCCTGCTCCTGCTGGCCACACTATTTCTGATACAGGCCAGGATGCCGTTGGCCTTCTTGGCCACCTGGGCACACTGCCGGCTCATGTTCAGCCGGCTGTCAGCCAGCACCCCCAGGTCCTTTTCCTCTGGGCAGCTTTCCAGCCACTCTTCCCCTGTAGCGTTGCATGGGGTTGTTGTGAAGGGGAGATAAGCAAGAGTTCTGCAAAATCAAAGGTAACAAGACGTTGTATATGGAATGATTATGGACTGGCCATGCAGTACAAGCAGCAGGAGATAGCCAGTAACATTCTTAACTGGCTGAATCGAAAGAAATAAGGGGAGGTATTTCTTTACATAACACAGACTCCGTGACACTCATTAGCACAAGACGTTATGTATGGTAAAATCCTAATTTGGACTATTAAGCACAAAGACAACATCTCTAGTTCAGAAATTCCCAAGCTACGGATCGCTGGAAGCTAGGAGAGTGTAACATGGAAGTATCACTATAGATTTGTTCTGGTTTTACCGTCTTTTACAAGCACCCGCTACTGTACACCGTTGCAGATTCCAGGTTAGACAGACCTTTGGTCTGCCTCAGTCCTGCTCTCACTCTTTCACTCTATATTGCCTCTCCAACATCATATAATTTCTACCACCTAAGCAGTGGACTTGTATATTAAAAGTTATGCTCTGAGAATCCTTTTTAGAATTATGGTACAAAAAATGATTTCCTAAATCTGCGTATTTGAATCTGAGAAAGAAATATAGAAATTCTTCTGTGTAAGAGGAAATACTGCCTAGTCCTAAGGAATGGGATAGGGACCCCTATTTATTTTCCTTCAACACACGTGCATTTTTCACAGCCTAAAGGGGTGTAATTTTTCCTCAGAATGCCAGAATGTAAATTCATTGTAGCACCTGAAATTCGGGCTAGGTTTAGTAAGAGGCACGGTTTTGCCTTGAAAATTCCTTATTACTAGTAATTATACATGAAAAGGGGATTTCCCAGCTTCACACTCAATTTCTGGGCTAAAGCGGTGCGTTACCGCATTAGACTAGAAAAGACATCCTTTTCTTAAATCAATATGAAATTACTGAAACAAACACACATTACATATATACATATACCTATTTACATATATGTATATGCATTCTTTGAGATGCAACAGTTGATACACTTTTAAGTCCAGTCAAGATACCAGTACCCAGGAACTTAGGTTTTAATAATATGTTTCAGCTGTCTAATAAAATGCTCAGACCTCCTCTCCCACACAGCATGAAAGCATGAACCGTCTCAGTTACAAAAAGGTATTACCAGCTTTGCTATTCATTAATCCCTATCAACAAATGTTCATTATTAATTTAGGTTTTGTGGTTTCCTAAGTCACAACTAAACTAAAAAGAATTCTGTTGGGCTTTCTGGCTCATTTGTTATGTCATTAGCGGACTAAAATTTCCTTTTTTCCTAAATCCATTTTTGTTTTTTAAACCTTTCTTTCCATTTATGAATATAAATGGATAGGGAAGAGTAAAAGAGTGCAATCCTGTAAAAAAGAGTACACGCTGTAATATAACCTAACCACTATTTCCCTAGATCCAAGACACTACTTTTGTTTGTGTAAACCCATAGGAAGGCTGTCTGATGAAAAGAGCTAATCAAGATTTTCCCGTCTGGAAGGCTAAGCATGAAAGCTGTGAGAGGTAAGGAAAAAATAACACTTTTTCTTGCTTCTTAGAGGAGAACACACAATACTTAGAGAAAGTAACTTACAGAAAGAGGAGCTGCAAACAGGTCTACCATAAAAAGTCAGCAGTGTCAATAGTAATAAATACTTCTATGTTTTATACATAGGCTTACAAGGTAACATGCTGGTCGATGATTGCAGCACAACCCGACAAAGAAAACCTACTGCTCTCTGTTTAGAGTAAGTTGTATGCTTGAACATCAGTCCTTTTTATTCCCCCAAAAAGCATATAGCATCATACCATTATGATTTAAGAACGGCTCTTAAAATCTCTCTAGTTTCCACAATTTTGACAACCCTTCTAAAACAAACGGTTTAAAAACTCTCCTACTGAAATATTTAAGAACTAACATATCCTTACAAAGTAAAAGAAGCTTCATCATTCACAAAAACATACTATCTGATCTTTTGTTGTTATTTTCATTTAGATCAGGTTTTGTTTCTATCCAAACATATAAACTTCTAATTTATGAACATATGTGCATATATTACCTTAAGAATGGTTGTACTGCGTGACACCAACATCCATTTACCTCAGTATCCTGTTTCAGAAAACAGGTAGAGGCAAATGCCTAGTATTACTCCAACATCCAAAGCTTGGTAGGCAGGCTCTAGAATTTGGTAATGTTGCAAGTTTTATTGCAACACATTAATTTGGCTATATTGCACATGCTGTTTAATTTATGGAATAGATTAAATAATAAGTAATAATAACAAGTAGAATTTCACAAAACCATTTCAGTATGTACTATGTGGTAGGTGCAGTAAGAATTTTTTAAGATGGACCTTTCTCATTCTATCACATTAGCCAGCACTGCTAATACATTTCCTGAAATATTCTCAAGTAATATATCACAAAAACTGAAGAAGATGTAAGTTGTTAGTAAAACCTAACTGAGGTGGCTTTAATGCTTGAATCCTTAAAAAAATCCATTTTTACTGCCATATTCTAACAAATGAGGTTATTGCAAATGTGCCTGTAACAAAGGTGGTCCTACAAACATTGGGGGGAAAAAAGAATGGAAAATTCTATGTTCACGCCTGAACATGCCAGATTTCATCATTCATAACTTGAAAAATGCTGAAGTGATTTTCTTTAAATTTGGATTGTTTTTCTTTCCTCTATTAAAGCTATAAAACAAGCCAAGTTTAAAGTTTGTAGCTTCAGCTGTTTTTGAATTATGCAAATATTTCAATATAAAAGTATGTTTTTCCATTGCTGAACTGATTTTGCTCAGACTTTCCGAAGACTTCCCTTTGGGCCAAAACCAGTCATAAAACGTATCTGACTAAAAGTAATCTGTTTAAAAATGTTATGAGTAACTCTGTAAAAGGGATAGCTTTCACTGCATTTGATTCTGACAAATGTTATAGCACACATATAGCTCAAGACATGTATGTACTTGCCAGAGCTTGTGTTTTTTGCTGCGTTTCTTAAAAGCTCCAGCTGCTGAAATCAGGAGATTGCATGAGTTCATTAACTCTTCCCCCTTTCCCCGCATATGTATTTTTTGCGGTTACAGAAAAAAGGGTTTGAAACATGAAATGAATGTATCCCATAAGCTCAGGAACCCTAAGTCAAATCCAGAATCTCAGGCCTGGGAAGAGGGATATGATGGAACAAGGCTATGGTAGTGGGACCAGAGTCTTGATAGCCAAGTAATTCCCAGTATGGATGAGGAGCATCTGCACAAGGAATTAACCCAATACTGTTCCTCAGATAAACTTTTCTGGTAAGCAAGTCCACAGATCCTATTTTCAGTTATCAGTACCTTTCCCAAACCATAATCCTCTGTACTGAAAGGTTTCGTCCCAGGTGTTTCTCTGCTACTTTTTTTCAAGGCAGTTTTATCAAAATTCAGTCATGTTGGGGACCGATGCTAGAGAAAATTACAACGTTTTTGTCAATGCTGATTCTTAGGGTCACTAAGCAGGGAGAAGATCCAATGCCTCCAAGTTCTTCAGTAAAAAGCTAAAATTTTACATCATAGAAAAATCACCTCAGGTTGCCCAGAGAGGTGGTAGATGCCCCATCCCTGGAAACATTCAAGGTCAGGCTGGACAGGGCTCTGAGCAACCTGATCTAGTTGAAGATGTCCCTGCTCATTGCAGGGGCGTTGGACTAGATGACCTTTAAAGGTCCCCTCCAACCCAAACTATTCTATGACATGAAGAGGAAAACTTCAGACGACAATCATTTGCACGTGGAGTCATTCGTGGAGTCTTATTAGAAGCTGACAGTTAATTTAGTCAACATTTCATCTGCCACAGCTCCTGTGTGCCAATCCTAAACACTCCTTTCCTTCCCTATAAGACACACTGATCACACTCAGCTTGAATTTGAGCTTGCCTCTTCCTTGCAATTATTCCTACTGACAGAGAACAGGAAGGAAGGGGAGAGAAAAGGGGCCTTGGGGCTGGAGTACTGTGACAGGGAGATATGAACAGACAGTAGGAAGACCCAATGTGCTCCATGATAAAGAGAGAGAAATTTTCCCTCTGAAAACACAAATAATTCAGACAGCCAAAGAAAGTGGACTGACAAATGGGAATGGCTTAGATTGGGATTGCTGATGCAGTTATTGCTTCTCACCGTTTTCATGATCTGCTCCAGTTGCATGGATCTCTAAGTTGCTTGTCAGTCCGTGCCTGGTTGTCTATAGCTCGTGGTCTGTTTGAGGTGAGCCACCAGTGTTTTTGGCGGGCATTAAAACAATGTTGTGTAAACTGCAGCAATTCATAAGCTGACTAAACATCTTTGCAGTATGGCTGGGCCAGATTGTTGGAGGAAGTAGACATTTTAGCTGTCTCAGTCTAAGCTCTCTCCCTCGTCTATCAGAGCTATAGTATCAGAACTTTTTGGGTCAATCTTTCTTTCCTTTTGGTAATAAACTGCGCCTTTCTGCCCTACGCTCTACTCCTCAAATACCTGTTGAATCTTCCATTCTCTGGAGTGTCCAGGAATCAACAACTGTTGTCACAGTCCTCTCCACATGTAATGATGAGCTGTATTTGGCCTCCTTCATCCCACCAAAACCCCCAAGAAATTCCACATCTAATTTCCAGCACATATAATTTTGTGCCCTTTCATGAATGAGCTGGCAACCTGCAACAACCCCTTTTATCCATCTTATTTCCTCTCCTTCCAGCCAGAGCTGTATCAAAGTGTATCCCCTCAGTATTTCCATTACTTGATCCCCCATTCAACCTACACATAACTCATCAAAGAGGTGCACTCCTCCTCTCGTAACCCGGCCCCTCTCAATTTAGCCCCACGGATGTCTGGTCCTCGATAGCACGCAGAGGCTTTGTCTGGCAGAGGAAATGGAGCTCTGCTAAGGATGCTCTTACAGCCTCAGTGTTGCCTTTCTCATCTTGCCATGCGTGGTCAGGGGGAAGGAAAAGAAGCAGGGGTGCCCATCCGGCTGTGTCTCTTCACAGGGTGCAGCCCAATCTAAGCCATTCAGTCCTACTCCCACGGCTCACAGCAATGCTGGACACTCCCCGTTGCTGCCAGAGAGCAGAGACCTTTCCATGAGGAAAATGGAGAAGGGGAGGAGGGAAAAAAAGGTAGAAAATCCACAAAGGCCAAATTCACCTTGGAGTCTTTTACTCTCACACCTGTAAGCTCCAACTCCATCCTGTGCTCTTTCAGAGGACATAAAGAGACCACTGGAATACGTGATACTCCCAACAGCTGATGAAGGATGGTTACAGGCAGCAGTAGAAGGAAAGAAAGGAAGAGTAGAGTCCTTTGCCTGGATACCGATCCCTTCTGGTTGAGTCACTACTGACAGAAACATCTTTCAACTAATAAACATATTCTTATTATGGACAAAATATAAAGCAGAAGGTACCGACAAGCATGTCCAAATCCACAGCTGACTTTGCAAATACTGTTTTAATCTAGGCACAAACTTACCGAGAATATATTGTTTCCTCAGAAAGGCAGTATAAACAACTACACACAGCCTGTTTTTTCAAAAAAGCTATTCTTCTTCTGCACATTAGAAAAAAGGAAATGAATTTTATACTGGTAACTACTCCTAAATGCAGCAATTCTTCCAGAGATCATTTAGAAACTTTTCACACTTTCCACTGCAGGTTTCAAAGCACAACTAGACCTAATTAGTGTTGAAATAAGTGTGTTAGCAGTACTCTATACCATTCTGTGGTATCATCATAGGCTAAATTAAGGGACACATTTTCCTTCTTTCATTATTATTTTAATGTGAGGAGGTGGGAAAAAGATGATCCATACCAAAGGAAGGAAAAAGGGAGAAAAAAAAAACAAATTGGTATCTCTTTCGAGAATTGCCCCACAGGCCAAACATTTTTATGTTCTTAATCATTATTAAATGACTTAACATGACACACAGAGCCTGGCGAATGATTGCATCCTGACATGAGAACGAATTACAAATGAAATGAAAGATCAAGCTGTATTAGAGGACTGCCTCTGGGAAATGAAAATCTTTAATTCTCTTTTATTATTGACATTTATTTGGCTGCCATGAATAACAACATAGCAAAGAGATTCAGCTATGCTTGTGCACTGAATAGCTTATCCCACGGCTCAAAACTGCCTTAACATTTATCATGTTTGCTTTTGTAGCTGACACTATTGCATACACTCTCTATCCATCTTGCATTTATCATGCATATAAAGTGCATTCTCTAATTTAAGTTCATTTCATAGCGAACAAACAGCTAAGATTAGCAAGTGTCAGTCCTCAAATAAGCTCCCAGTTGTAAAAATATCAAAGAAGGGATTAATGGATTTGTTAACAACTCTAGTTTGAAGAATAAAATAAGTACACAGTGAAAATTAAATAAGAGCACAGGAGGGTTACATATAAGATTTAGGTTTACTACCGTTATTACTAGCTCATGTATAAAAACATTTTTATACTGCTATTTTTCAGTCAACTGTACAATACTCAAGTGGAGTGCCTCCATATGGGCCATTCACGTAATGCAGTAACTTTCTGGAAGCAACACTTCCATCATTATTCAGTGAGATACACATACTCAACTCTCAATGACTGCTTTCTATTTCCTTTAAACCAGTTTGTAGCTAACAAAATAGCGGAAGATGCAAATTACTGGTGAAATCATTCAAACTGCTGCTAAGAATGATCTATATAGCAGTGACCTACCCACTGAGTGCCTAGCCCTGCAGCCACAGTCTGAAGCCAATACTGATTTTGAGGCAAATATTGTATAAGCAAGCACCGGTCCCTCAGGTGCAAAGCTTCCTCAACTTCACTTGATTTCCAACAGAGGAATTCAGCCCTGACTTACCTTGTGAAGGAATGAATGATTAAAATGGCTTGCCACAGCACATGTTTTTAATAGCTTTATTTAGTCTAGAAGCATAGGTGGACAGAATTAAGAGACTGTCAAAAAGTAGGTAGTCATGTTTATAATGCTTAAATCTGTGCGTCGTACATCATCAATTTAGACAGCACAAACTACTTGTATCCCTGATAGAACACCTTTTTCCCATGTACTCCTTTGAGAATAGAAGAGCACACAGCTGAGAAGAGCTAAAGTGAGATTTTCTGCTCAAAGCAAAAAAGCCTGGAAATTCACTTAGTACTGGATTTCACTTCCTCCTCTTCACAAATGTTTAAATATACTATACTGTTGCACAGCTGTTCTCAGCAGGCATAGTGTGTTCTTGTTTGCAGCAAAAATGGCTACACAGATAAAATCTCAAGTCATAAAAACCTGAGTAAAACCAACTGGATCAATATTTTAGATCCATGTTATAAAAAAAGAACTTAAGATATTCAGAACTAAATTCTCAGGCATTCCTGTGAAATAATAACTTCTCAAATTCAGAATCTTAAAACAATTAAAAGCATAACAGACAAGAAACAGGGACTAACATCAAAAGGCAAACGCTCCGACTACCATTTAACAGTTATAATTTGTAAAACCACAACTTGTAATTGATTAACTAGAATATTTACTGTGAGCGACAATGTAGATTTGAAAAATATACCTGTAGCCATTACAGTGTCGTCTTTTCCCTGGGTAAAGACTACGATTCGTTGCCTTTTAGTGTTCACCTTTGGCAGAGCTTGTGTCTTCCGGGCTATCTCTTTAATGTCTTCAGTCTTAATAGAGAGAAAGAAAATTCTTGTTATCAGCATACTAGAGTGGTAAGAGATTAGAACTTTATTAGCAGATCAAAGATTTATTTTCTTATGGTTAGGTATAAAATAGACTTTATTGTCAGTAGAGGAAGATTTTTAAAAGGAGGAATACTTCATCCTCCTAAGGGTTTATGTAGTACCATAAGACCATTGTTTTTAATCTTGATAATGATAGTTCAGCTATTACAATTGCTGCAAAACTGCAAAGCTAACAAAGGAATTACAGAGCATTTCCTAATGAGCAATTAGTGGGCTTCTTTGCTGCTGACTGGATTCTAACCTTACCTATCATAAAATTAAAAATAAAATTGGTAAGAGAATACTTTGGATAAACTCTGAGCCTGATTTCCATCCAATTTAGCCAGGTTTTATAGTACTATAATCCCTCCGATTTCAGCAGGATTACAAATACTGTTTCTCTAACTTCCCTACAGCAACCGATCTCAGCAACTAAACTGACTGTACACTGCAGCACCTTAGAAGGTGTGGAGCCCAGGTGAATATGCTCTGTGCTCACTGGCTGGCTGCATAACTGAGATGCAGGGAAGCAAAGGGTGAAAGCTATATTCAGTGGGGCACAGAACATCCCCGATTTTCTGAACTAAGGCTAAGCTGCAAAAATTTCAGGAATCTTTGCTTTAAAGGGACTTTGTCTGTACACCATAGTGCATGTAGCTAGGAACAGAGAAACTGGCATACTGAACCAAAACTCTCATCCATCCAAACAGCACACCTTGTCATTAGAATATTATCTTTCCTATTCTCATAGTTGCCCTATGATCTGAAACACAAGGATTTCAATTTCTAATTTACTTATTTTTCAATCTAAGCTAAATATAGGTATTCCTGTTATTTGTATAAGCATCAAATCCTTTTATGATGCTTTGTGGGAAGCTTTTGTTCTCAGATTTATCTCAAGTCAGTAAGTTCTACAAATTAACTTTGGTATATGCAAACATATTTCTTGCCATCATTTATACTTTTTTCCTTTTATTATTTTAACATTAGAAAAAGTAAGAAAGACTATAATTATTCTCTGTGCTACTTACCATGTCCCACTTTATTCATATCTGTGTTAAATAACACCATACTTTTTTCCCCAGTTTGCTCTTGCGTACAAGCAACTGTAGTGAAACATAGCTGATTTGGTGAGGGCCTAGCGTTGAATATATGAAAACATATCAATACTTTCTGCACTGTTTTGTGTCCTGTTCGTTATGAATCCCAACTCATTTTTTAACACAATTACATAATGAATAGAGTTCATTTATAAAGCTGTCCGGAGTGGTTTCAAGTAATTTACCAGAGTTGTTACAATTAATTTATGTTATTAATAAATTGATTTTTATCTTCCAAAATCAGCATATAGTGTTATTTTGAAATCCAGGTACAGTATGTGCCATTTTGACTGCAGCTGCTCATTTTAGCAAGAGGTTGATTATTTTTCACCAGCAGGTCAGTTAAACACTTCAAGAACTATAATCTGCATACCATTCAGTCCTGGTTACTTGCTGGTTTTTTTTTTTTTATCAAGCACTTCACCTTTATTATGGACAGAGAACATGCCTAGAACATGCCATATATTTACCAGTATCTATGTATGTGAAAATTATCTAGCTCTTCTGCAATACTCTTAGCCTCCCTTTAGCTTCTCCCCAACTCTGGTACTCAGTGAGCTCATTGATTTATACACATTTGCCAAACACGAAAATAATTTCCCCTTACTTATTGGTCTCTTTACTTCTTTTTTAAATTCTCTCATATTTTTCATTTCCATATACTACAATTTCATTTGTGTTATTTCCTCCTTCCTCCTGCTTAGACTGTTAATATAGCTTTCAGAAGGCAACGTCTTCCAGCAGAGAAGAAAGAGAAGAGCATTGAACCCCTCTGCAGGGACTGAGGACGTGAACAGGGGCCATCTTCCCCCTAATTCTCAAAAGGCGAGAAGTCCCTTAAAAATGCCTGAAGAAAAACTTGAAAGCAGGTATCAGCTGGTGGCTCAAGCTGTTGAATAGGGGACGGATGGAGAATTACAGCCCTCCAGCTTGGTAATATGTAGGCTTCTGAAGGTTCACCTAAAATCTGAACTATTTCAGCCCTTGATAATTAAGAGATCCATGAACTACAAAATGCAATAAAGCATCATGGAGATCAAAGAAAACAGGAGAGAGGTGTTTAGTTTTTGCTAAGTAGGAAGTGACTATTAGTGACTTTATTAAGCACATTTACAGTGGAGCAAAGCAGGCACAGAAATCAAAGAGCTTGAAAATATTTGCGCAATGTATTTACATGCACTTCAAATTTTAAAAGGAAAATGAGGAAGTTATAATAGGAGAAAATGGCATGATCAAGAGATGATTTCTTCAGTTTAAGGAAGAATAAAGATGAACTTATATGAGGGAAAGGAGGACCCTGAGGAAAAAGATTAGTGAAAAATGATGGTAAAGGATGAAATAAAGTAGACAGTGAAAGTAAAAAGCACATAATGTTTTCAGGAAGAATTAAATATATAATAAGCACGTAACAGTAGAAGGAAGGTATTTAGGGAAAAAATGGCAATTTTTTAAAAAGCAGAAATTTCAAAACAGAGTGGTTGGGAGACTTGTGTCTGATTCTGCAGACATTAAAAGTAACTGAATAGCATTTTCTGTGAGAATTAATTTGGCCATTTTTACCCAAAATCACTTTCTATACTAAAATTTTTTCAAAGGAAGAGAGTAAAATAGAGCTTATATGGTAGAAGAGCTGCAATCTCAGTGTTGAGGAGGCGCTAACTTTTCCACAATATATCTCCAGCTTATCATTATGTTGTATTTTGAAGGTACAACTGTGACATTTTATAATATGTGAATATTTACAGCTTAAGACTGCAGAGGTACTATGCCCCTCATCTCATTACCAGGCAAACATCATGAAATGTTATCATCTCCTATTTCTTTCAGAATATACATAATATTTTCAAACAGTTGAAATGAATAGTATTTGTTTTGCACTGACTCGTACTTGCACACTTATCGAGACTTTCTTATACATCCTGTACCTACAGACACGGCTGAATGGTAAGACTGTACTGGTTTGTGGTCCTAATGCCTCTACAACACGTCCCAAATTCACAGGATACTCACACATATCCAATTATACACTTGAATCTAATTTAACAAAGCTGACATACAAATCTCTCAAAAGCATGATTTGCCTATTGATGCTGCACCTGAAAAACCTTGCATGTGGCATTCATTCCAGCAAGTAAGTGGAATATATGCATGTAAAGAAAGTACACCAGATATCCCAGGATCAGATAGAAGCATGTGAAAAACTGCGTACAGTTAAAACTGCTCGTCAAACTATGTCTTCTGATCTTTGCTTCTGAAGAGATACACAATAGCTGGGACTACCGTAGCCCTGACCTAAACAGGCATAAATCCATTGAAAACAGTGGACCTGTGTAGTGTACCTCATTAACTTGAAGACCTAAATTTGGTCCAGGGTACCAAAACTCTCTAATTTGGTTCCCCAACCAATACATACTTAGGAGGAGACCTCTGCCTCTAACAGGAAAAATTATTTTGCGTGGCAGCTGCTACTAACCCCTTAGATACATACTGTTCCGTTCACTTCATTTTACTTCTTGGGTTGACAGACAAAATCGAACCCTAAGTTTTATGTTAAAGTAGGATTATGTTTTCCTAATTCCTATATAGAATAAACAGCAAGTTACCATTTTGTAAAAACAAAATACTGACAACCATTCTACCACTTCAAGGGGAACCAAGTCCAAGAGCTTCCCTGGATAAAAATTGTGACTATTATAATGTATTACTGAGATGACTGCAACATAAAATTAGGATGAAGCACTGTCTTCACAGACAGTGAATTTACTATTTATTTAATAGTTTTAAAATGTCATAGAACATGAAATTCACAAAAAGAACACACTGATGCACTCCAGGAAGAGACTGCATCAGAAGGAATGTTCTACTTTTGATTATTACAGATAAGTGTTGGTCAGGAGATAAAATGAAGGAAATAACGGTCTTCAGTTATCATGATTGATTTTACAAAAATACCTTGGATTTCAGCAAAGTACAATGGAAAACTAACTCTTGGTAAGGTGAAGCATAAAAATAAAAATTCCTTTGAACATGGTTTCTCTTACAAAGAAAAAACAAATTTGTGTCATGGAAGTGTTTTCTCCTGCCTATGACACGGTTTGATTTCTTCAGAAAAGGTGTATTTAAAAGATGCATTTAGTTCACATAAACTGTTGAAATTACTGGAAGGTAGAAAAGAAGATGATTAAAAAAAAGGCAAAAAAAAAAAAAGCTAGTTACAACTGATTCTCCATGCTAAAAGATTTCTGAAGATTTCTGTTAAAAAATAAAATTCCAGGCTGCAATTCAAATTCAGCTACCAGCAACTTTTCATCACTTCTATGATAAATATCCTCTTGATTTTTGCTCTGGTCACTCTAGTCCTTTACTTTACTTTTCCGTGTTTCATCAGTTCTCTATTCTCAATATAAATTGCAGAATCAGTTTTACAAGCTTTTGAGAGTTGCTGGAAATTTTTCTTGTTTTTAATTGAAAGGCTAATTGAAGCTCTTTAAATTTTTCCTATGATACTTTATTAGCGTGATTTTTTTTGCCTCCACAGCACAACAGGAAAACAAGACTGTGGACACTTATCAAGTTTTACACATCTCTGTCAGTAAACTTGACATGTGAGTTGTTGCCAAGCAAGGGGGTAATAAGAGATAAGATCATAATCATTGTGCACTTTACTGATATGCTGTAATCAAATGTGGCAGATTTAGGATGTTCAGAAGGAACTGTGCTAGAATCTCTAAGCAAGCACTAATGGAAAGGTTAATATGATGGTAGTTAGCAGACACCAGCAAAAGCAGTTTGTCACTAGAACTGAATTTAAACCAGGCACATTCAAAGTCTTTAGCTCAAGGGGGCAATAAAAATATAGAATGGGTAGACTTAATACACTACTTCCTTTCTTCTTTTATTGTCTAGCTACCAGAGGGTACCAATAATTTGTTATGCTTCATATTATATTTGGAGGCATGTGTGAAATTCATTCATTTGATAAAATAAACTCAAAGTGTATTTTTATGCTAACAATACAGATTATACAAATGAAAATTGACAGTGATAAAAAGTCTTGATTTCTACAAGGCAGCCACATGAATTTGTGAAACATAAAATGAAATGGGACAGCCCACAGTTTTAATATCTAAAACACTGATGGCATTGATGTACCTGCTGGTGTACGGTTCTAAACAAATCTAAATTGTAGGAAAAAAACTGTCAGTCTTTCCCTCTTTTTTTATATGCAACCATCCACACACAAAAGTGGCATGTTCTTAAAGCGACGCGGTTTGAATTGCGCGGCTTCTATTATTTATGCAAAATGGGTGTTGAGCAGTCAAAATCCTATCTATTCTTTTGCACTGCAAACAAATCAATTAAGGTGGGTCTTATTGCAGTGAAAAAACATGTAAGAGGATTTATGTGTGTTCAGTTCTGTAATTTAGATTTCAGTAAGATCACTTACTAGCTGCAAAATTAGCACAACCGTTGTCACATTAATTATAGTATTTAAAACCTGCCTATTTGAATTCAGCGTTAAAGACCAATAGCTGATAGCTCTCCAGATTAAGTTATCTGAATTTAGCCAATGGGAGATACCATTCAAATAAATACCTCAAGAAGATGAAATAAAAAGCTCTGAAAATCACTGTAAAATCAACGTTTACTTCAAGAAAGTAGAGGATCATACATTTTTAGAGCGCAGATGGAAAACACCAACTCGAATATGTTTTGAAACACAAATTCCACACTACCCCTTCTAAAAGAAGCTGTTTGTAGAAGCATGGTTTACATTAATCAGTACCCAACAATTTTATATACAACCTTTCTAAAGTTCATTTGCATAATGATAATCTGCATATGGCAGGGTTTAAGTTATTTAAGCGGTGTTATATTTCACTATTTAGTCTTGCTTCACCACTGCTTTAGCAGTGAATCCTTATGGAGTGTAATGCAGCTAATGAGGTAGCTTTTTAACTGAGCAAACTGACAGGTCCCATATCTGCAGAGGCAGCTTGAAACCGTGCCCAACCTCTCGGCTTCCCAAGAGGCTTTTCAAAATTCAATAAATAACATCTGTAGGCGATGTTGGGTGCAGACCTAGCAGAGTGCGTCATAACACTGAGCTGGCAGAACAAAGAAACCATGACGACTGCCAAGTTTCCATGGCAACCGCTGCGAGGCTTGGAGAGTATAATAGCACATCAATCATTGTCCAAAAGAACTTCATTATCAGCAAGAAAAAAAACCTTTAGGATCTGTTTAGTGTGCAATTGTGGGTTAACTCACCTCAAAGCCTTGCTCTCTAGCAAAAGTGGCAGCTTCCTGAAATAATAAAAAAAGAACAGTTAATTATAAAGTGCTAGATAATGAAGAAATAACACATTTTGAAACTCATTCAGCCAGTTTTCCTTTTACACGATTATCTCAATACACCCATATACAGTTGTTCAATTCTGATAATCGCACCAAAAGCTTCCCCCTCCTTCCTCAAGCCCAACAACAGTACAATGTCAACACACTTCACAAGTTCAAATAAAGAAGGTACAATATGTTTTTTGCAGGCGAGGAAAGTTACTTCTGGAGATAGGAAACTAGGACTAGGAAACCATTACTTGAAATCCAGACAAACATCCTTCAGACGTATTCTTAATTGAAATTGTATCGTATCTCCATTTATGTATGGCACTTCATGGGATACAGGTTATCAAGCCATTTTAAAAAATCATTTGTCATCTACGGTGCATTAAAAAAATGGGATCACAAAATGTGTTCAAACCCTTGTGGTGGAATCAGATGAGCATTTAAAAATACTCTGATGTCTTAATCACTGCTTTAGGCAGTTTGACTATGTTCTTTTCCTGAAGGAACAGAGGAAACATCAGGATATCAGAATGTCCTCATTTCTTATTTATATTAATTGGAGCAATTAAAATCTGTTTTGAAATAAAAGCAAGGAGACAGAAGACAATAGCAATGTTTTTCCCCTCACTCACTTTCTACCTTAACATTGCAAATATTGCAGAAAACCCTCAAAGTTTTTATGTTTTTACTTGCATTCTTCCAGATTATCTTTGCCAAGTGATATTAATAGAGGGATAAGTCTTGAGCCAAAATGGTGAGCTGATCCAATTAAACAAAAATAACTACCGTATCAAACCATTTAAATCCAGTGTCCCTACGACAGCTTTTAGTGCTGCAGAAAATACATACTTGTGGACCTATATGATCTGCCAATTTGGGGGCAATATAAGAATTTGAAGTGGGTACAATTGATTATAACAACAGTAAGTTGAGGTTAATAAAATGTGATAAGCTGAAAAGCACAACTCCTCAGGCTGCTTCACTGCAGAAACATAAGGCTGACCGGGTTAGCCTTAGCTGATGTTGACAGAAAAACTGAATCATGGTCCTGACAATTGGGTGCGGGCAAGGTTAGCCACTTTGACAATTTACTTACAATTGAATTCCTTCTTGTACATCACACAGTCAATGACATTTGCTAGCCTGGCTGTCAAGAAGGAGTGTAGGGTTCAAAGATATCATGCAGTGTTTTCCTAAACCAGCATGTGATTAACAAAGCCTATGCTCGTATGAAAAAAGGAGCCTGCAAGCTTCCGCTCTGAAGTGATGCACTTACAATGAACTGCAACACAATCAAGAAAGCCTCAAATGGGACCCTGACACAGAAAAAAAACAAAATTAAGAAAAATAAGGGAGTCATAAGGGGGCAGAGAATAAGAAAATGGACTAAAAATTACGTACTGTAGCCAAATTCCTTCTTTAATCTCAGGTTTTTGGTCGTGCAATTGAAATCGGAAGTTACACTGATCTGTCCTAAGGGGATTTCTTTAATGTCCCAATGCAGCAGGACATTAACATCTGTGTTAAACTATTGTTTGGCCAGGAAACTGGACACCAGTACATTCTTACATCTGTGAAATAAAAACTATTCTAGTTAAGTAGTATTTCCTTATGTGGGAGACTTTGAGAGAATTCATCTTAATTTTCTGTACTGGGGCACCCATGCATAGCACATGTGGTTTGAAAGACCTGGCCCTTCCACAAGAAAGGATAAATGATTGCACATTTGTTAAAAAGTGTCTCATCTTCGGATTTTCCTGTTAGAGCGTCATCTTTTAGCCCGGTCTGCTGCCTGGCTACATGAATAATGGTAGCTAGCATACAATCATAGATTTTCCTGCAGTTGACCTCTAATCTAAGGGTGTCTGAACGTGCCAAAGAACAGCAGCAATCTTAATTTTCTTCTCTCCTATCAACCGAACCTCAGAGTAACTCCTGAGCAGCTTCTTTCAGTAAGGACTGCGTCTATGGCCCCCTAAGAATCAGCCTCCCTCAGAATTACACCCCTTTAAGAATTAATGCCCTTCCAGTAAAAAAGATAATAAAGCTCAAAACACATGTTTGGAGACTACAGTTTGGTGTTTGCAAAATGGTGAGAAATGTGAGGCAGGCCCTGAATGCCAGGGACAGTTCAAAGTAAATTAACCAGATAAAAGCGATGAGAACCTTTTAGTATCTATTCACAATAACAGTGAGAACAGGAAACAAGCAGACCCCATCTGTGCAGCCCTAGGGCACCTCATACTGAGCTTCACGTCTAATAAAGTAGTCAGGTTAAAATCTAAGTGGCTGTAACATGTGGAGACTGCTAGGGTTACAACGGCCAGCCAGGGCGTTCCCTGATGCAGGTGATAATCAGTATGATAATCACTATATTTACAGGCTTTCCATCTTATATCTGACATTGGAAATCACGAAGAAGGAGGGATTAAGGAAATAAACAACCTACACAGAAGCTTTACTGCTCCCCGGAGAATGCAGCATTTTCATTCATCCGTGACAGGCAACAACAGCAAAGCAAAACAGCGACAGAACAGAATTTTCTTAGGAGGCTTCATTTCACATCAGGAGTTCTTTCAGTTTTGATAAACTTTAGACATTATTCATTCATTACTCCAACTCAGCATTTTCTGAGCTATTTTCCGTTATTTTCTACAACAGAACATCTCATTTCATAAAACCCTCTCCCACACCTTTTTACTCTTTCATACTAAATATATTAAAAACTCACACTCCTTTTTCTATATAATCTTTTTACTAACCATTCGCGACAGCGAATTTATTGCCGTACCACCTAAAGTAGAAATGGGATTTATTATTAGTTATGAAACATTATTTGGCTCATGCAGTTTGGGGAAAAAAAAAGAATCCTAAGTACAGTCATGCTGAAAAAAACTGTGTACAGCGTTACTTAATGGGAGTAACACAATGTCACCAAAGTTAACACACACCCTCTCTTTGCACAATAGTGAGCAGTTTACACAGGAAAGTGAGATAAATTAAAGAGATAATAATAAAAAAGACAACTTCCGTTAGTACTGGCCTTGTTGTTATGTTAGAATTCACTTGCTAGCTGGAAACTATTTCCAGTCTTGCATGTATTTTATTGCTGTTGGAGTCCCAGCATTTAGTAAATGGAGCTGTCTGTAATCGACACTGGGGCTAATTGTAACAGGACTTGTTAAAATTCTGAGCCCTTTTATCACCAGCAATACAAACTATTTGTTTGTAAGTAAACAGAAACATACCCTCCAAACACAGAATTCATTAGCATCTGCATTCCTAGGAGTATTTGTTAGCCCCCTGTGTTAGAAGAATTTTATGATTATAGTTAAGATGGCTCAACTTCAATAATTGTACATTCTGTTTGCCATAACTCACAGAAGGCACACTATATATTAAATATTCTTGACATATCCAAATTCTTTTTGTTGGTACCAAGGTTTTATGATGACTTGATCAAATTATAGCCAAAATGGTAACAACATGCATGTTGGGTTAAATTTAATTCATGTAGGCCAACATAAAATTCATGCAGTTGCACTGAACAGCATTTAAAACCATGTATTGCTGAAATTAGCTGACAAAGACTGTTTCAAAAGCACCACCAACAGTATTATCTACAGTATGCATTTTAACCTTTATACAGAGAAAAGGAGCACTGTAAACTAAATTTGCATTTCATTGCTGAAATCAACTTTATCTCATAAAGAAATGATAAAACAGCAGGACAGCAATGATACCCTTGCACACTGAATGCATTTCCCGTAATTACACAAGAAAGCAAATGCAGGGGACACCGAAGCTAATCCCTCCCCTGCCATCCTTCTTGGTAGAGGAAACATCTCACAGAATAACCTAAACTCACATATTACAGTACTACCCTGTGCAGCTCTCTCTAATTCTCTGTTTTTCCTGGGGGGCTTGGAGGGGGGGATTGGATTTGATTAACTTTTTTTAATTGGGGGATTACTGGCAGGTTTTGAGGGAGTTCCTATTGCAATAACTGAAAACTTCCTGACTTACCCAAAACAAGCCCCTTTCACGTTTTCAGGAATATCATCCTCTTCTTCTGCATAACAAATCTGTGACTTAGTGGGTTCAGCCCAGCCCATGAATCAATGTAATCTTAAGCCCGCACACACACACACAGCATGTGTAACTGCAGAGGAAGATCCTTGCAGTAAATCAGAGTGCATAAAGGCAAAAAGAAATAAAAAAGCAAACTTGAGTGGACTCACTCAATAGGAAACAGTAAATGACTACGAGGACCATCCACTTAGTGTTTGCATTTGATGGAACCATTCCTACTGGTACCAACCATATTTGATTATAACTTGAATAGTACTTCCACCACTATACCTTACAAGACTTTTTAAACTACTAAAATCTTCTAAAAATCAATCTTAAACATTTCCCTCCTCAGCTTCAGGCTACTGCCGTTGTATGACTGTCTTCTAAGAAGTATGAATTGTTAGTTTTCTTCCATTTACATTGTTTCCTTGAATACATTAAAGGCTATGATTATCTTGCTCAGATAATTCCCTTTTTCTTCAGTATAATAATTTAGTACTAATCAATCCCACTCATGAGTTCGCCTCTAAACCTGGTATAACTTTGTGTTCTTTGTATCCTCTCTTGCTTTTCTACTGTTTGCCTTGTTTGCTGCAAGGAAGTGTTAGTTGCAGAAATTATCTCTAACATTGAAACCCTGTTTTCTAAATGAAAAGGGTGACAACAAAGTAAAATAAGCAAATGGATATATAGAGAAGACTTTCATGCAAGTGATGCACACTGATATTTACAACTTCATTCTATAGAAGACTGACTCAAATAATCAAAGTTGTATTATATTGACAATCTCCTTTCTTATAGGTGCTAAAGATTTGTATTTCTGAAATAGACATTTTTATTCATTATTTCCTAAAGGACAGTATACTTGTAAAGCTTTCTAAAATAATAAAAAAAAAGAAAACAAACAAAATTTCATGTATTATTTTTCTCGCTGCTCTAGAGAGACATGAAAGTCTTCTGCTTTATTATAATATAATTACAAAAACTTGTACTTCAGCTTTCTTAGGTAGTCACATCTGTCCTTCCTATCTCCCTGTCCCTTCTGTCATCTTTCCTTGTCCTTAACAAAGAGCTTCCTCTGCTTTCAGAGCTATACCCTCCGTTTTATATACTCTATACGTATTGAGAACCTCTGATTTCAGCAGTATCTGTTGTGCCCATTAATCCTGAATACAGGCCCTTAAAAGACATCTTTTGTTAAAATCTCCCTCTTTTTTTTGTCAGAAGATGTGTCATGAAGAATACTACTGTCAAGATCACCATGTGCCCTCCTTTTGGTATTTCCTTCATAAAACACTCATCACAGTGCAGGAGCTAAGCTAGTTTTCAAGGAGGGGGGCTAGTGAGCTGTGCCATGCCATGTTTTCCACTCTTCCAGCTCCAGGCCAGTTTACACTAAATATGACCCTGGAAACGTGGCTTAAGGCACAGAGAGGACAATGGATTTTCAGTTGCTGCCTTTGAATTATAACAAAGATGTCATACATACACCCACTAACTTCACAACACAGTTGGTGGGGTGTTCTTATATCAAACCCAGGTATTTTATGCAGCCCATAAACCTGCAGCAATATGATCTGTCTTTATACCACTCTTTCCTGTGTATGCTACACAAAGCCAAACTGAGTTATACCTGATTTTATTGCCCATCCCAATTTTAAGTGAGAAAATAACAGATGCATATATATACACATATATAATAACAGAACCACACTTCTTAACATGCTGAATTAACAGCATGCAAGAGCTAAGATTGCTTTCATGCTATGCCCATAGGGGTGATGTCAAAGCTGTGGTAATGATAACCATGACCTACCTAAGGAATCAGAGGTAGACACTGCTGAAGACTACCTGATGATCACTTGAAAACATGATTTCAACAAATGGCCACTATCATTCTGTTATTTAAAATGAATGGATGGAAAGTCTATAAGACATAGTTCCAGCTGGATACTAACCTTTAGTGCCAACAGTACAGTTATTGTGGTTAGTGGTAAGATACATACGTTCCTCTTCAATTCAGCGCTAAATAGTTATCAACAGTTACTCAAAACACTGTAGATTGTCCTATCCAGCCTTTTATGTCATTGTAGTCTGATTTAGACAGGCATTACTTTAAGGTCAACTATTACTACATTGCACTCTGTAAAAGCAATACAAGCCCATATGCCTTTAATTAAAAAATGGCCATTTATAAAGGCATTCAGGGTTCAGGAGGCAAATGTGATTTTACCCTTTTTTTTCACGTCCCCCAGAGACAGTTGCTTTAACATGGGTCATATGAGAGTTTGAGAAAGAGGAGTCAAAAGAACCACCCAGCATATTGTCTGAAACAAACGTCTACCTGGTGAAACTCTGCTACAGCTGATAAAGTCTGAGCTATACTTGGGGATGTGTTACACGGATGTAATGCTTCCCAATTATTTTCGTTTGACAAGCACAGAAGACTAATCTTTAATTTGGTCAGTAGTGTACACCTGTTCACGTTTCAGAGAAGATCAATAAAAGCTGGTCACAGAATGGACAGACCCTGCACACAGCTCGAGAATCAACACTGAGAATCAGCAGTATCTGAGCAAGTATCTACCCCTTGCTGGTTATTACTGAAGAAAGCACAGCTGGCATCAATTGGATGGGCAGATTATCATAAAGGAACACCGAGGTGGTTTTTTCCCTCTTTACTTTTCCCATGTGTAGTGCCAGACCCAAAAATTGCTTTTCTTCATAAAGGATAGCAAGAGTTCATATCATATCCTAAAATATTATTTCAGCTTGCTCCAGTAGTACTAAAGATACTGGTAAATATATCTACACTACCTTCATCCAGTAGGTGAAAATATAAAGTAATAATAATAATCAGTTCAAGTGAATAATCAGAACAAGTATAAATACCATATGGGGTTAAAGTTCTAATGTTCAGAGGGGGTTCTGGCAGAGTACCAGAGGGTTTTGTCTGAAAAAGCCTAGTGTGAAAAAAATTGAGAAAGAAATTTATTTCCTGTCCTGCTTGGGTTCACCCTGGAGCATCTGTATTAAGTACAATTCATTAATATTCAAGTTATTTATTCTCCTATTCAGGTTATTACCAGAACTATAGTTTCTGCTAGAATCTTCTACAGAAAAAAATCAGCCTGAATCAGAGCTTAATGCCATTATAGGGTCTGCAACAGCTGCAGCAGTGATATGCCTCTGAGCCATTTTGAAATTTCATGATGGATAAAGTGCTATTACTTATATCTCTACCTTACATCCTTACCTAAAGAACTGAACTACCTATGACTCTGAATGTGTCTGTCTCCTCAAATATTATAAGCATCAAATTAGTGAACTATACTTCCTTAAACCACCTCTCTATACAAATAGGTCTGTGTATATCTTAAGAATAGATGCATCATGATCAGAAAAGAGGGAAAAGAAAACAAAGACCCCTTCCTTAATCATCACTTAATCAGGAGAACGTAATAAAAATGAAAACAAGTGTCTTAAAATTAATTTAATAGCTAGAAGATAAGAGTTTTATACGCATATAAAAAACAAAAGATGTGCGGGGTCTTTTGAAGTCTTTAATATTGCTCATTGTATGCTCTTAGTGTTAACTTTCTGGCTGAAGGATGACAAACAGAAATAAAAGATTGCATCATTTTCAACAAGGCCTTCTATGATTGCAACCACTTAGACTAGCCTGAAATCACTGACAAGATATTCTCATCTAGCAATTTCAGATGAAGAGAATAATGAGATACTGTCCTAAAAGTGCTGGGATCCAGCAGGACTTGTCTCTAGTCCAGCTAAAAGGTTAACACATTTTTAGCAGTGAAATTGAGTTGTTTTATACACTTTGTTTGGTATGCTGTCATGCACAGCCATTTAGAATTATAACTAAGGCTATGGTATTGGGAACCCTGTAAAGAGCAATCATGGCGTAACTCTCTTCATGTGCTAGGCTTGCACTGCTTGTTAACTCTAGCAAGAAAATAAAATTGCTCACTGCAACCTCCAGCAATAACACTAACTTTTTAACTGATCTTAATATTACACATTTTACCCTTCCAATTAAGTTTGAACCCACTTGACTTAAAGATTCTTATTGGTGGTTGTTGTGCTATTTAATGCTAATTCGATGATGCATTTATCTGTGTTCAAGATATAATTTTTTTCTTGTATTTTCAGTTTTAGCTACTGCAGCTACTTTATGGAAGGAAAAACCTAGTTCTCAGTGTGTACTAGCGGCTCTCTCTCACAACATGGTCATTGCATGGAAAAACAAAATTTCAATCTGACCACAGTTAGGTCACTGTGGTCCTAACCAAAGAACATGAGTTCTAATTCCAGATGTGACTAAGGCACTATTTATCATCTTGGACAAGCTGCTAATTTCTTGCACCAATTTTTAAAATATCTATAAAAGTTAGAATTTACCTGCTTCTGACCAGTAAGTGTTTGAGGATGAGTGGTTTTTTGGTATGTTTGTTCCTTTTCTAAGAGAAGCCAACCTGAACCTAAGATGGGCTAAAACAGAGCAGAGACTGAAAGAAAAGTCAAGTAATGAAATTAGAGGAATCACAAATTCCAACATATTTTAAAAAGGTATTACAAAAATCACAGAGTGGTTGAGGTTGGAAGGGGCCTCTGAAGATCATCTAGTCCAACCCCACTCCTCAAGCAGGGTCAGCTAGAGCAGGTTGCCCAGGACCATTGGGTTTTGAATATCTCCAAGGATGGAGACTTCACAGCCTCTCTGGGAAACCTGTCCCAGCATTTCACCACTCTCACAGTAAAGGTTTTTTCTTATACTTGAGTGGGAATTTCTTGTAGTTGAATTTGTGCCTGTTGCCTCTTGTCCTGTCACTGGACACCACTGTGAAGAGCCTGGCTCCATCTTAATTACTACCTCTCGTTAGGTATTTATACGCATTGATAAGATCATTCTGACCCTCTTCTTGAGGCTCTCACTCTCCTCTCCTCATATGACACATGCTCCAAACCCTCAACTATCTCTATGGCCCTTTGCTGATACCACTCCAGTAAGTCCATGTCTTTCTTGTGCTGGGGAGCCCAGAACTGGACCCAACACTCCAGATGTGTCTCACCACTTCTGAGTCAAGGGGAAGGATCACCACCCTCCACCTGCTGGCAATGCTCTTCCTAAGGCAGGCCAGGATGCTGTTGGCCTTCTTTGCTGTGAGGGTACATTGCTGGCTCAAATCCATTTTTTGCCCCCCAGGATCCTGAGGTCCTTTTTTGCAAAGCTGATTTCCACCCAGCTGGTCCCCAGCCTGTCCTGGGACCAACATTCCTCCCCAGGTACAGGACCTGCCATTTATATTTGTTGAACTTCATGAGATTCCTGTTGGCCCATTTCTTCAGTCTGTTAAGGTCTTCAAAATTTGATATTATACTTCACGTTAAGATAGTAGCTACTGATTCCAAGCACAGGATAAAATCCATGCTGGGGCTAGGCAGACAGGGAAAGACTTTGTCAAAGGCTTATTGATATATGCAGAAAAGTCAGATGATTGTTAGGATGGAAAAGAAACAGCTGAAGATACCAAGCAACTAACCACAGCCACGCAGCAGGCAGATAGTCAGGGACTACAAATGAATCAGAACAAGCTGACAAGCTGCTCTGACAAATAAGGAGTCTCTCTCAAACTAGGAACCCCCCCCATCCAGCTTCTGCTGGCCAAAGGACTGCTAGCATCAGTACAGCACACCAAAGATGAAGAAAACAATGGAAGTCCATTCACGTTTTGACCACTGAACTTCACCTATTTCACATGGGTTATAATATGCTTGGCAGCAGACATTCAAATTATCTATAACCAATTGCTTCATGCATTCAGATCACTCTCATTTCATTATAATTGCTTTTTCCTTTAAAAATTGGCTTAGGTAAAAAGATCATGACTATCCTACTGGTTGGTTTTGTTACTATGCTTTCAAACATGAAATTTTTTCAGAATTTTTTCAAGAAGCGGGCTTCAGAATTCCTATGACAGAAAGCAAACTATAAGCTTTCTCAGCACTACTTTCTACTTTTAAAATACCCCACTCTCATCAAAAAAAAGGGAAACGAGAAAGAGTAAGATGCAAAAAGAATATAAAATGATGTATGAATATGTATGAATTCCTATGGAAAAAAAATTCAAAATTAAATGATTTAATTATGGAAAATTACATTCCTGCATCAAAGATCAGTAATCTTTCACCTAAGACATAACAGCGTAATTATGACAACAATTTATTTGTTAAAAGTGCATAGTTTAGTAATGCATTATTACATGGATAACTGTATGCAAACCTCTTTCAATATGATCATTTGCTCTAAGCTGCACTGGGTATATAGCAGTAATACTGATAAGAAACTAAATTCATAGTGGTTTTGTCAGGCATTTGTCTTCCCTGTATATATGTGTATATATGTATACATATACACACAACTTTCCCAAATGCATATATAGCTTATGACAAAACAAAGGTGATCTCCCTCTCTGAAATCTTCCCTATTTCAGCCTTCTCCTACAGGCATCCATTCTCCAAACGGTTCCTGCTTAAATCAATGGTTTTCACAAGCATTTTTATTCACTAGACCTCTAACTAGGGGAAGAAAAAAAAACTGCCTGCAATGGAATCACAGCCACTAAAATACCACAACTTATCGGCACTTTCAAGTTTTCTGAGCACTTGAAGGTTATGAAGACCTGCAGCTGTAGTTTGAGATATACTGGCTACATCACCATTCATGTTAAATAGTACTGATGTATCTTTTTGTAACTATGAAGTGATTTTACCTTGTTAATATAGTTGCAATGAATTATTATCTATTCTCTCTTAAAAATATCATTTGATATATTCACTATAAAATATTAAAGTGCAAATATATTTTTCTTACAATGTAATGACTGAGGTTGCTGTACAATTTGCTATGTACTATTGTTCTTCAGTTCATAAATTCACATAGGTAACTTTTAGAGCCAAGTTGAAAAGTAAAATTTGGACTCAGTCCACACAGAAGAGAAATGAAAGATTTAGTCTACATTTGAATAAAAGAAAACTTTGAGTTTCAACTGTGCTCTTCTTACAAGAGCATTTCTCTAAATCTCTGCTAAGCAAGGACACTCTCCTAGTGGCACCAGTTGTATATTCTAAAGGATCATAAAAATGTATCATAGTTTTCAAGCAATAATGTTTTATAAATTTTGTACGTAAGCATACAAAAAACTTACCATCTCCGATTCCAGCATATGCACATTCTCCACATATTCTCAGACTCAAAGAACATTTTTTAATCCTCAGCTATACTTCAGAACAGCTACCACTTTAACCTCTACTTCTGTGTCTTTAAAATGCTGCATTTATTTTAGGATTTGTCTCACACCTATTTTTTAATTACTGAGATAACAGATTGACATTATATTTTAATATACATTTATATATTTGCTAACCATCACTATATGCTTTGTATATGTTCGCATATTGCAAATGAACCTGAAATTGCACCTGATACATTTCTTATTTTATTACATGACAAATGTAAGACTGCAAATTATTCTGAACCTGAAATTAGTAGTCGTAGTAATAGTAGCAGTAATTCAGTTTTGGACAGGTTATTTTTAGCTAAGTACTTGCTCAAGCCCTTCACTACAGATTTCTCACACCTCCTGAGTACTTAGAAGTGTAAATAATCTTTTTTTTTTCCCTCTGCCTGTAGCATTATATTTGTGTTCAAATAGAACAGAAGTTATTTCAATCTATTTAGCTTGCCTCACACTTTCCAACACAAAGAATTCCTGTGATTTCTTCCAAGACGCTGTGTCTCTTCCATTTTATGCAAAACTTGAAAAGAGCTGTAGGGTCAAAGCAGTGCTGTTCTTTTGTTCAGATTGCATTCCAATTTGGGTTCTTGAAAATTTACTTCTTTCTCTTATATTAGTAATAAATTTTTTGGCCAAATACCAGACGACAAATGAATGGGAACATTCTAAAACAGTAGTGCTATGCTTTCAGAGCAAAAGTAGTGGCAATAACAGCACACCAGATGCTGCACTGGAAGCTTTTTTAAAAGACAGCTATTTAGGGATTTAGGGAAATGAAGAAAAAAATAGGCTAGGACCTCTGAAAACTGGCACAAATTTGTAGAATCTCCTTCGTTTGATTTTTTTTTTCCCCTAAAAGAGCTAAGAGGAATGTAGTGCTCATATAATATAGTAAAATCTAATTATGTTATAAACAACAATCTAGAACAGATATTCAGCACTAGCAGACATGCATACATCTTCCTAATTCTGTCTTTTGTCAGATTTTTATATCATACACTCTCCTCTCTCAGTCAAATTAATCAACTCTTCTGAATTATGCTTCGAAAAGTCACATATGACATTTACCATGCCATGTTTTGAAAATCGTCATGCTCTAAAAGGCATTTTGATCTTAAGTTTAGACCATGAAAACAAATGGTTTATTTGGAATCTGGCTGGCTTACATGGCGAGCAGCGAACAGTTTGCAGAGGATACTGTGCTAAAAGTGTCACTTTTAAAAAATAATATTGAAGCAGTTCTTTACAAACATGGCACTTGTCCAAAGCACATATGGAACATTAAATATAACCATAAAATTTTACGCACCAGATTTGACCAAGGTCTTGAGCTCTAATTTATATTTTCTCCGTTTTGCTGGAAGACTAGCTGCATTTGATAAAGCTACTTCATAAGGACTCTGTTTTCCTAACATTTACACATCACACATCTGGACTTGGAAAGTGATTCTGGGTAAAAGAGCCAACTAATGCAGATCTTGTTTACATTATGTGCAATTATTCTTGTGTCATGAATCTCCCTGGGATATCAGAATGTGCTGAAGACACCCAAAGAATATGTACTTCAAATAAAAGTGCAAAAGCCTGGGTGTTTCTGCCCCTATCAATGAGCTCGGTACACATGATCATGTAAGAAAATGAATGGTATTTGTATTTTCTAATAATATTACATTTCATTTTTATTAATTATTTGTATGCAATTAGAGCTGCCCTCAGTGTCTGAAGATCTCTGTTTGGATTGTTTTTCCCTCAGAACTTGTGCACTGCAGCCAAGGGAACTAAGTGATGGCAGTTGCAACACTCAATTCAGTTACATAAACACATCTTCCCTGCCAGATTCCCCTGAGGTGTTCCAATTTCATGAAGTAAGTCTCTAGCATTTAGTAATGAACCGAACCAGCAAGTTTCTTTTCATGTGACAAGAAATTAGGTCCTCTGCTCCTGGCAGCAGAGCAGCATGTGTGTGAACATCACACACATGGAATCCACCCCAGACCGGGTGGCTGCACCAGCAAGAGGACAGAGAAGAAATACAACACCCAAATAGCTACAGAACAAGAATTAGATGTCAGATTTTAGTAGGAGAAAGACAGCCTTCATCCAGAAATTGAGGCAGATTTATTCTTAAGTCTGTTGCAGTGCCAACAAATGTGAGTGTACGTTATACCTTCAGCCACATACAAGATGCATGTGCTTCCGTATTGAGTGTATTTGCCAGTAGTGATAAAAAACACTCTGGCCAGACTATTCCTGTAGGTGTAAATGGAGTTACATTTTTTAACATCACAGCTGGAACAAACATACTCTTGACTACAAAAGCAGTATGTGGTAAAAGTGGAGAGACATAGACAGAGTGACTGAATCTATCACACAGACGATGAGCTGCAGGGAGAGAGGGCTTTCTGGACGAAGTTTCCCACCGTACTGGCCCATCAGCGTGAAGCTGGGTGGTCATACTCCATTGACTTGCTGGAGCTTACCCTTACCATGGATAAGTCACTGTTGAAGGCTATCTGGTAAATTATATAGGGACTAGTACCTATATGTCTATGCAAAGGTCAGAGACAATATAAGTCTTCGGGTATGTTTATATCAGGCAGTGGAGCATCAGAGAGATCTCAGAACTACCTGAGCTGGTAACTCACGCAGAGTCATACAGCTTAAGGTACTCCTGAAGCCCAGCACTCGCACCAGCAAATTGAATCGTCTAGTTTTGCAGGTTACATGTCCAGGGTCAGCTCAAATGTCTTTGGTTGAAGAGTACACCTATGCTGTTAAGGTTTATTCGCAAATTCCACTTGCTGCCTAAAAAACCATAAAAATACTAAGGTTTTTTTTCTGAGAAAGAAATACAGGAGAACGGAGAGAACCCAAATAAAAACTGAAGTAGTTAGATTTACTTATTAATGATTACTAATTATAACACAATGAAAGAGGCTGGTTTTGATCCTTTTACACAATTTGCAGTCAACATGGAAGCCATGAAAAAAAGTTTCCTTCTTTCTAATTTAAGACTTCATTTTCCTTTGGGGACCTCTGATCAGATTTAGAGAGTCTAAACAGTGGCATTGCTACATAAAGCTGGAATCTGAACCACCCAGTCTCCACCACCACTTCAAGAACTTAGAGAGGTTGGATCAAACTTCCCAGCTAAACTAATTTCCTAACTCTTCCCTACAACTCATACAGATAAACTTAATACCTAACAGCACCATGTCCACTCCCCTACCCAGCAAAGTGAGATTCCTTCTTTGTGGCAAGAATTCTGACACCGCACTATGTGAGGAAGAGGAGATCAACCGTTACATGAATGTGGATCAATTTTACTTTTGCATCTTCACATGGAATTGCTAATGGCTGGCTCCATGTGTCGACATGTTTCTTCAGTAATTCATGTGCCCTGCTCCTCTTTAGTTAAACACATTTTCAAAGTAAGTTAAACAGGAACAAACTACTCCTGTTCTAGCATAAGATTGTCCACAAATGGACACAATACAAATCTGAGTTAAAGCTGTTGTACTTAAAATAATGTGCTATCTCAGTTCAGATTAATTTTCCTGCGTAGACAAGTCTTTATTAAAGGAGAATGACTGAAATGGTGGATTAAGTCTGCAGTCCTGCAAACCGCTTTTCTTCAAATATCTGTATTCACAATCGTTATATGTATTCAGGTTATCTCACACTGTCTACATGTGAGAAAACATAACTCGGCTATAAGAAGGAGAAATCTAGACCTGTGATAAAAGAGTTTTCACCTTTTATTTGCCCACTGTCACAAGTCACATCGGGGTAGCCTGCAACTGCCCCAGTGGCCAATGCTGATTTGGGAAATCTAGTACTTGGCTTCTCAATTCTATTGGTGTTAGTGAGCTGCACCCCAAGTATACAAGGTCACTACCTAAATTGATCAATTCACGATTTCTAAAGTAGAAGCCGGAAAAAAACCCACCACTTTCTGTGATGCTATTTTATATAACATTAACAAGCTGTAAATAGCCAAAAGATGGCTTTGCTTATGAGTTCACACTTAAAATCAGAGAAAACATCTCCTGAATACCACACATTATTTTCCTGGAATATTGCATGTAAGTACCAATATTTCACAGAAGACTAAAGGTTAAGTATATACTAGTGGAATCTCTGCTGATAGGAGCCAGTGAAGCTTTTCTTTCAGCTTAGTGGCAAAGGATTTACAATACTAGGGATGCTAGCGACCTGAGATCCACTTGCACCAATTGCTTTTCACCATAAAATGTTCTGTAAATCAATGTGTTACTGTTTGTTTAGAGAAGTGTGTGACACTCTCAACTTCTACTTTCAGTACTTGTGCAGAAAATAATCACAGTTCAGGTGGCATATGGGTATTTTGTATTTCAGAACTAGCAAAGAAATCCAGTGACATGGTCATTGCTATGGTAACTATACTTTTGTAGTGAACATTGAAGTAAATAGGTACATAAAACATGTATAAGTTGTCACTACGTAAGTTACTGCTGCCCTGGAGCTGCAATAATGTGCTTCCTTTAAAATCGTTAAATCTAGCCATAAATACTTGCTATCTTGCAAAGTCCTATTATTTCAATAAGATGACAAGGCTCCTTTTACATAATATAGTGCAAACACACAAGCAGATTGATTTATCAAGAAAGGAACTTTTTGGAGAAGTAATTTATTGGCCTGTAAGTAACAAAGTATGAACAGGCTTCTGGCCTGCATGAAGAAGGTTGCCGTCACTGAAACTTGGTGGGACGAATCCCATGACTGGAGCACAGCTATCAGTGGCTACAGGCTGTTGAAAAGGGACAGACGAGGAAGGAGGGGCAGAGGGGTTGCCCTCTACATCAAGAAATGGATAGATTGTGAAGAGCTGTCTCTGAAGAATAGCCATGAGCACATTGAAAGCTCATGGGTAGGAATTAGAGACCAAGGCAACAAAGGGAAGCTTATGGTTGGCGTCTACTATAGGCCACCCGATCAAGGGGAGCCTATTGATGAAGCCTTCTTACTCTAGCTACAGGAGGCATCATGCTGGCAGGCTCTCGTCCTGCTGGGGGACTTCAACGACCCCAACATCTGCTGGAAAAGTAGCATGGCAAGCTGTAGGCACTCCAGGAGACTCCTGGAGTGCATTGAGAATAACTTCTTAAGCCAGGTAGTAGACAGCCCTACCAGAGGGGATGCGATACTGGACCTGTTGGTCATCAATGCAAATGAGCTAATTGGTGACGTCAAGACTGGAGGCAGCCTGGGCTGCAGCGATCATGCACTGGTGGAGTTCACAATCGTGTGGCACATGGGTCAGGTGAAGAATAAAGTCAGGATCCTGAATTTTAGGAGAGCAAACTTCCAGCTGTTCAAGAAGTTAGTTAATAGAAGTCCCTGGGAAACTGCCTCAGGGACAAGGGAGCAGAACAGAGCTGGCAGATTTTTAAGGATGCTTTCCATAGAGCGCAAGAGCTCTCAATCCCCAGGTGTAAGAAATCAGGAAAGGAAGGCAAGAGCACCCTTCAGCAAGTTTGCAGATGACACCAAACTGAGTGGTACAGTTGACACGCCTGAGGGACGGGATGCCACCCAGAGGGACCTGGACAAGCTCAAGAAGTGGGCCCGCGTGAACCTCATGAGGTTCAACAAGGCAAAGTGCAAGGTCACAAGCATGGCCAGCAGGTCAAGGGAGGTGATTCTGCCCCTCTACTCTGCTCTGGTGAGACCCCACCTGGAGTAATGCATCCAGCTCTGGAGCCCTCAGCACAAAAAAGACATGGACCTGTTGGAGCAGGTCCAGAGGAGGGCCACAAAAATGATCAGAGGAATGGAACGCCTCTCCTAGGAAGACAGGCTGACAGAGTTGGGGTTATTCAGCCTGCAGAAGAGAAGGCTTCGGGAAGACCTTATTGCGGCCTTTCAATAGTTAAAGGAGGCTCATAAGAAAGATGGGGACAAACTTTTTAGTAGGGCCTGTTGTGGAGGACAAGGGGGAATGTTTTTAAACTGAAAGGGGGTAGATTTAGACTAGATATAAGGAAGAAACTTTTTACGATGAGGGTGGTGAAACACTGGAACAGGTTTCCCAGAGAGGTGGTAGATGCCCCATCCCTGGAAACATTCAAGGTCAGGTTGGATGGGGCTCTGAGCAACCTGATCTAGTTGAAGATGTCCCTGCTCTTTGCAGGGGGGTGGACTAGATGATCTTTGGAGGTCCCTTCCAACCCAAACTATTCTATGATTCTATGATAAGAAAACGACTCCCAGGTCTTGATGCACTGAGGCAAGGTTGAGCCATTGTGGAAAGTTTGAAAAGCTAAGGAAATTTCTCCATCTCTGCGAAGTACAGAGCCATTTTCAGGTAGAGCACTCCATCTGATTTTCTCAAGTCTCCCCCTTATTCTTTGCCTCCTCCTCTCCTCAAATAATTCATCAACAGCTGAGATGTGGAATTAGAAAAGAACAGGCTGGACCCTGCGCTCCTTTAGCAAACATCAGTAAGGTGCAGAAAGAGATCTTGGTCTCCTTTCATGCTCTGCTCTTCATCATGAAGAACGTCTGGCTTAAGGAGGACCTCCTTTTGTCCCAGCTAAGCAATATAACACGGTTAGGTCTTTCATACACAAACTTGTTTTGGAACAGTTAAGCGCAAGCTAAACACTTAGCTTAACACAAGCTTTTCACACATAGTGATGATGAACTGATACTCTGAGAAGGAAAGCGCAGTTGTTTTCCAATTTAGACAGTGACTGTAATCCTGCTGAGCAGATAACCAAAGGGACCGGTCTACCCATGACACAAAATGAAGGAAGGCACTGATAGGTCAAGTGGATCCCTTGGGATCATTTCCTTGGGTTAGATTACATGTATGGCTTGGAAGTCTTATGTTTCTGAAAGAAAGGGGATAGTGTTTTGTAACAGCTGCATTATAACATCATATCAAATGGATTAGGATGGCAATGGAGACTGGAAGGCCTACACAGTTATCACTGATAAGGGAGGTACAGCTGAATAAGTCTTTCATAGAACATATACCGGTGTATGTCCAGTGACTGGACAAACATCAACAGATACCTTTTTAAACTAGAGAATTCAGCTGCTGCAAGAAAAAAAAAGGTGGTAATTATATTTTACATATGAGGAGAAAGCATCCACCTAAATGTATCATTGATGTTCTGGTCATGCCTCTAACACCAATATTAAGTTCTGTTTTTCACTTAAAGCAGAGATTTGACCTCTGTTTACTATGAGAAATATTGTGTCAAGACCTTGCATGCTTTGAATGTACTGAGAGCGTACAAGAACTTTTTTTATGAATCCATTGGTAACTAGGTCCTTTACCACAGATACCAACATCGGCTGTATCCCAAAGGATTTAACAAACATGTCATAAGTAATTACCATTGGAAATTTGACATTCAGGCTACATTTAAAGATGGAAATTTAAACAAACTATTAATGATTGTTTTATCTAATTATATCTAGAGGGACTACAGCAGTGCAGGTAGCTCTAATATGGGATTACTAAAATGCTAGTTACCTATCAGTCTTTGTCTAATGATTTTATAGATTGTAACAATTTAGCAGTGGGGAAGAAGCTCAAAGATGGTGTTTTGGTTTCTTACTTTTAGACTGACTGTCTCAAATTACATTCCTGTTTAAAAATCATGTGGTCACACCTCGTTGGGCCTTTTCTTTAAAATATCCCCCATGTATCTGCTGCCTTAGCCCCATTGCACAGAGGGAACCTGCGACAGAAAAGGGGGAGAACAGGGAGTAAGATCTCCCTCTTCCTCTGGCAGTTAATTCCTAGATCAACTCAGGCTGTAATGCGCAACTTCACATTAATGTAACTCCGCAAATCACCACCTTAAGGGTCTGATTCATCAGTAATGCTCTCATTTCATTATGCTGCTCTGCTGATAGAAAAGGTATACAAGTACAGGTTAACAGGTTGTTGCACTGTGGCTGTTTTTCTTATACTCCATTATATTTGTAAATCTGTTCTTAAGAGTCAACATCAATACAAAATGATTTAAGGCTGATACTACTTGAAAGAGACAGAACTTTTGCATGGCTGTGTAATCCTTGGGTTTCTTGTTTGGAGTCCATGTATGACACTTTAAAAAAGCCCTAATAATAATAATAAACCAGGACTAAAATTTACATCAGGTCAATATAGAGTTAAAATCAGGGAATGAACCAATAACTTCAGTATTAAGAACTGCAAGTATGCTGTAAGAATTCTGAAATCCATAAGCATGAATATAAACTCAGGAAACTCAGGGTTAAGTTTATATTGAAAAAAATCCAATCACATTAAGATAAAGGATAGACAAGCAAGTTACTCATACATTAACTCCTACCTGTCATGATACTATGAACGAAAACATACATGAAAAACATCCAGAGTCCTGAAAACATAATTCCCAGCTAATCCAGAACCACAAACACGAAAAAATTTAAGTCATAACAATGGTTATTAGATAGTTTTACTACAGGGTACCCTGTCATTACTCTTCTCAACAGTAGGACTGAGAAGACACCTCCCTGAGACACAGCTCTTTCATGGCTCTTTTGTGCTGACAGAGGACCAAGTTAACAAAGAGCAACCTACTTCTCACAAATCTTGCAACACACAATCCCTGCTGCCATGTTAAAGACTAATGTGACAATACAGGGAAGTCCAACCTCCGTTCCCTTTGCTCTCCTGCATAAGACTTAGGCACAATACAGTTAATAATGAGTATGCATTCTTAGCCCACAATCTTTTACTCTGTTCTGCTAGAATTCAACAGTTGTTTTAAAACATGGGGATTGTTATTAAAAGTTGCTGGAAGTATTCATGCAGAAAGCTGAAAAGATTGACAGTGGGTTTTTTTACTTATATAGCAAAGACTAATTTGTATTTTACGCTGTTTCAGCAGTCTTCGACTGTTTTCTTCAAAATCACTGGCTCAGTGGCACCATATGGAGCATGTTGAACTTAAGATACCAAGAATGTGTCCAAGATATATCTCACTCCAGTGTGTTAAAACATTCCACCCTGCAGCTGTCATTATAGGAATATAATTCATACCCTAAAGTTTAAAGAAAAACAGTGTAGCTTACTATGCTTACAAAAATACACGATTTTTTTGGTTCCAAGTAACAGTCAGTAAATGGAGAACAGTTAATCTTAAATACTGCTTTCTTAAATATTTAAAATTTTAACTGATCATTAACTGCTTTAGTTCTGCATGATATTTAAGACTGAAAACAAAAAAAATACATGCAAAAGCATTACTAAAAAAATCTATAGTGAAGGGACTTATGTACCTAGACTTAGCATAGCCCATCATTACTTTTTTCTTTTCCATTGACTGCATTTCTTTTAAAAATTTATATATGAGATTACAGGGCAAAAACCTTAGCTACATTTTTGGTAATGGCACTGAGCAAGTGTATGATCATTGTTATGACATTTCACCTCTCTCTGGTCTTTACTTCTCCAGTCTTCTGTTTGTTATCTCTGTTTAAAATGTAAATTTCTCAGGACAGGACATGCCTCTTACTCTGTTTTGTACAGTGTATAGTACTCCAAACACCTTCTAAAAAGTTAACTGCTGTAATAATAAGAGTAGGAGATAGGCAAGAAAAAAGAACACATGATGGTTTCTTAGAAAAGCTGTCTTGGGATGGACACATTACTCAAATGGTCAATTTGCAAGCTAGTAATGCAAGTTGCTTTAGAAAAGGATCCACAAAACCATTGTAACATGCCAACCCATCATATATTCTGTATATGACATGTTTCAGAGGAAAACTATTTTGGAGAATTTAAAATTTTTATTGATACAATTTTTCATATGCCTTTGTCTGTAAAGTCAGGAAGTTGTATGAGGCTCAGGGGAAAATGTTTTAGAAACCTTCTAAGGTTATCCCATAATAGCTTATTGATAAATGGTAAACTCATATGTAAGGCTTAATATCCTGAGGCCTTCCAGGGCAGGCAGTAAGTTCTGTGTCTTGCTGGCAAGCTGGGGCTCTCCCCTCTACAATATTGTCAATCTTCCATTTACAGCCATCCAAGGACCAAAGATATTGATGCAGGCCTGAACTTTGCATGCCTTATGTCTCTAGCCAGTATAATATTAAGGAGGCATTTCATATTTGCAGGGAGATTACTGGAAGCAGGAACATGGAAGGGTTTTCAAGGGGTGGTTTACTACAGAAAGATGGCTAGTTGGGGTAGTCCAGAGCATAGAAGCTGGCTCTGTTGAGAGAGACCAGCAACTATGCTCAGTGCTAAGTACTACTGAAGACTTTGTTATACTTTACACATAGCTGAGACAGGCAACATAAGATCCACAGAAGTGTTTGTAAAATGTGGAATTAAAATAGGAAAACATTGCACAGTTATACCAAATTTGCAGCCCAGGCTGTGGCTAGGTATGATGTGTTTGATTCCAGAAAAATGGAATGCAAGAAATATACAAGAAAAAAAAAAGTAGTTAAGGAAATGTTATGAAAAGGTAAGCACCATAATTTGTTATGATCTTGATTTAAATTAGTAACATGGTTTGGACAGATTAGTATAGACAAAATTAGTTACATTTCAAACAGTTTGCAGGATGAATTGGATATATTTCAAATCTACCCTTGGGAATTTTATCTACATGAAGTATAATTTTTCTTATTCATTATCTTGAACAAGGATTTATTGCAAGAGGTCTTATTAGATGAACAGTAGCACCGAAAACAGTTGTTCAATTCTAATTAAAAAAAACACCAACATTAGAAAACTTTCCACATGTTGTATAAATTGTAAAATGAGAGAGTTCTATTTATCTGGCTAAACTTTTATTGAAAGAAGTATCTTTGTTCAAGGACCACAGGACTGGCCATAACGGATCAGATCAGTAATCTATCTAGTCCAGGGCCCTGTCTTTGGAAAACTGTTACAAAGAAAACTGAAGGAAACAAAGTTTACAGAACTGGTTTCCTTTAAACTCTCATTAGAGAGTTGGCTTTTACCCTGAAAAATAAGTGTTAAAGGATATTAATTGTGGATAGCCATATTGTCTAATTATCCAATTCTCCCCATCCACCTAACACTCAAAATCATTACTGTATCATTGAACGTATAGATTTTGAAATAGAAAAATTAGGGGGTTGTTTTGTGTTACATTACATGAGATACTATTCTAAAAATTGTTACCTTGAATAACAGCCACAAGAAAGAATGTCTGCATAATTTACTCCTGAATTAAGCATCTTCCTGATGTGATAACATTCCTCATTAACCTACTACATATTCTTCTCTCACTCTAAATCTGTCCAAATGCCTTCCAAAGTAACCAACTTCTGTTAATTTATGTTGCAATATTCTATATGGTGCACTTTTAAGTTCCAGATAAAAAGAAAGAGAAACTCTTATTTAAGAATAGAAAAGGTGAAGGTTGGTTAAAAAGAGATAATTGACATTTAACTTCGTACAAAACCAACTCCAATGGAAGAGGTGCAAAATGAATAGGTACGCTTTGAATAAAGTCTGTTACAAGGAAGACCCCTCCCTAAAACACTTAATATCTTTACCATAAATGAAAAGATAACTTCGGGATGACTTACGTTGTCACTTCCATGCCAGCTTAAAAATTATCCCAAGAACACAGCTGAAGACAATGTTAACACCCTAAACACTTTGATCTCGATTTTAGCTTGCTTTACCTGAAATATATACATGTACCACTCATCCTGGGACACAAAATTCTCATTTGAAATATGAAAGAAACTCATCTGCAAGTAGAGTTAATACGGACTCCTGAAACTTGGGGTTTCCATGGTGTACTCTAAATAATGGGTCCACCTCCCACCAGTGCTACCCTTTAGAATACTCATACATGGGTCCACCCACTTCTCAGATAATGCATATTCAGAGATGGGCTACAATTGGCCAGCATAAGGCTATGTACTTCTTCAGTTCCTTTCACCAGTTTAGATTTTAGAAGAAATAAATTTGGTTCCAGATGATGAGTGTTCTTTTTTGAGCAGCTAAAATCAGTAGTTTGACTCATTATTGTAATTCGCATATACCAAGATGCAGCTCCATCCAAATCTGGCATTTACTTTGATGTTCAAATCAAATGCGTAGTGTTTGGCAACTGTATGTGCAGAATTTAAATTGACTGATCCATTTATCTGAAACTGGTATGTGTCCAAGACCACTCACAGATGCATCTACTGGTCTAGTAGAAATTCCAACGAGAGGAAAAAGACATGTTAATCATAGCTGCTCCAAAATGACACATATATTAAATATTGTGTGTGTTAAGACCATCTGACTGCCCATCCACATAGGTCACACGTTTCAAAAAAAGTTAAGAAAAAACCTCAGGTCAACTGATGGTGAAAGACACCTGCAAATCCAGGAAATTTCAAATATTTTTCCAGTTGGAGGAAGGTCCTCCTTTAGAGCAATTGGAACTGCACCAACACCAAATTTATGGCTACAACTTCATTTCTCATGAAAATTCCAGTTCTTTTAAGAAAGAAAGAATGTTGTACAACCTGGAGAGGTCAACGGTCTGACTAGACAAGATAAAAATACGCTGGTCTTCAGAGGAATTCCACAGCAGAAAAACACTTTGTTAAAAAAGATCCTGAAGAGGACCTAATTCTGCGAGGTCTCTTACCTACCAGGAACCAAAGGTACTGCTAATAGTTTCGCCTCTCAGAATTACAAAAATAGTATCCTTCAGAAGGACAACCACAGAGAAAGAGAAATAAGCATACCGTTGACTGGCATCTGCAGACTGGCTTAGACTCAAAGGACAATAATATCAAAATGAAGAAGCAGAATTTCTCAATAAAAACAATGTTCTCCCTGAATCAAGATCCATCAAACTTCAGCATCAGAAAAATTTAAAATAAAACTCCTAACTTTAGAAATTTTTGGGATGTCCTCAAATACCCTATTCAACTAGCAGGGCTGTACCTTGAAAACAGCAGGACAGCTTGAAAAGTATCACTAAGGACAGATTAGTTGGGGATCCTAAGGGTCTTCCATTGGAATCATAGAATAGAATCATAGAATAGTTTGGGTTGGAAGGGACCTTTAAAGGTCATCTAGTCCAATCCCCTTGCAAAGAGCAGGGACATCTTCAACTAGATCAGGTTGCTCAGAGCCCCGTCCAACCTGACCTTGAATGTTTCCAGGGATGGGGCATCTACCACCTCTCTAGGCAACCTCTGCCAGTGTTTCACCACCCTCATCGTAAAAAATTTCTTCCTTATATCTAGTCTAAATCTACCCCCTTTCAGTTTAAAAACATTCCCCCTTGTCCTCCACAACAGGCCCTACTAAAAAGTTTGTCCCCATCTTTCTTATGAGCCTCCTTTAACTATTGAAAGGCTGCAATAAGGTCTTCCCGAAGCCTTCTCTTCTGCAGGCTGAATAACCCCAACTCTGTCAGCCTGTCTTCCTAGGAGAGGCGTTCCATTCCTCTGATCATTTTTGTGGCCCTCCTCTGGACCTGCTCCAACAGGTCCATGTCTTTTTTGTGCTGAGGGCTCCAGAGCTGGATGCATTACTCCAGGTGGGGTCTCACCAGAGCAGAGGGGCAGAATCACCTCCCTTGACCTGCTGGCCACGCTGCTTTTAAAGCCCAGGATACGGTTGGCCTTCTGGGCTGCGAGTGCACATTGCTGGCTCGTCTCCAGCTTTTCGTCCACCAGTACCCCCAAGTCCTTCTCAGCTGGGCTGTTCTCAATCCCTTCATCACCCAGCCTGTATTGATACTCAGGGGTTGCCCCGACCCAGGTGCAGGACCTTGCACTTTGCCTTGTTGAATCTCATGAGGTTCACGCGGGCCCACTTCTTGAGCTTGTCCAGGTCCCTCTGGATGGCATCCCGTCCCTCAGGCGTGTCAACTGCACCACTCAGTTTGGTGTCATCTGCAAACTTGCTGAGGGTGCACTCGATCCCACTGTCTATGGCATTGATACCGGTCCCAACACAGACCCCCGTGGTACACCACTCGTCACCGATCTCCATCTGGACACTGAGCCATTGATCACTACCCTCTGGGTGTGTCCATCCAACCAATTCTTCACCCACCGGACAGTCCACCCATTAAATCCATACCTCTCCAGTTTAGAGAGAAGGATGTTGGGGGGGACCCTGTCAAAGGCCTTACAGACGTCCAGAGAGACGACTTCGGTAGCCCTTCCCATGTCCACTGATGTAGTCACTCCATCATAGAAGGCCACTAGGTTGGTCAGGCAGGACTTGCCCTTGGTGAAGCCATGCTGTCTGTCTCGAATCACCTCCCTGTCCTCCATGTGCCTCAGCGTAGCTTCCAGGAGGATCTGTTCCATGATCTTCCCAGGCACAGAGGTGAGACTGACTGGCCTGTAGTTCCCTGGGTCTTTCTTTTTTCCCTTTTTAAAAATGGGAGTTATGTTTCCCCTTTTCCAGTCAGTGGGAACTTGACTGGACTGCCACAACTTCTCAAATACGCTGGATAGTGGCTTAGCAACTTCATCCGCCAGTTCCCTCAGGTCCCATGGACGGATCTCATCAGGTCCCATGGACTTGCGCACCTTCAGGTTCCTGAGATGGTCTCGAAACTAATCTCCTACTGTGGGCAGCTCTTCATTCTCCCAGTCCCCGCCTTTGCCTTCTGTGGCTTGGGCGGTGAGGCTCGAGCACTTGCCGGTAAAGACCAAGGCAAAAAAGTCATTGAGTACTTCCGCCTTCTCCATATCCCAGGTAACCAGGTCTCCCATCTTGTTCCGGGGAGGGCCCACATTTTCCCTAGTCTTCCTTTTATCCCTGACGTACCTACAGAAGTTTTTCTTGTTGCCCTTGACGTCCCTGGCCAGGTTTAATTCTATCAGGTCTTTAGCTTTCCTAACCTGATGCCTGGGCACTCGGACAATTTCTCTGTATTCCTCCCAGGCTACCTGTCCTCACTTCCACCCTCTGAAGGCTTCCTTTTTGTGTTTGTGTGTCCAGGAGCTCCTTGTTCATCCATGCAGGCCTCCTGGCGTTTTTGCCCAATTTCCTTTTTGTTAGGATGCATCGCTCCTGAGCTTGGAGGAGGTGATCTTTGAATATTAACCAGCTTTCTTGGGCCCCTCTTCCGTCCAGAGCTTTGTCCCATGGCACTCTACCAAGAAGATCCCTGAAGAGGCCAAAGTTCGCCCTCCTGAAGTCCAGGGTGCTGCACGCCCTCCTCGGTGCCCTAAGGATCTTGAACTCCACCATTTCATGGTCACTGCATCCAAGGCTGCCCTTGAGCTTCACATTCTCCACTAGCCCCTGCTTGTTGGTGAGAACAAGGTCCAGCATAGCACCTCTCCTCGTTGGCTCATATGCATACCACTTTCCCATTGCTTTCAAGTGAGTGTCTCAAATGCTAAAGGTTTTTGCTTATTGACAAGGACAGCCCATGGCCTTATGGAGCAGGGAGAACCAGCTGGCTCCGAGCTCTAAGACTCGGACGAGAAGCAGATATGACTGCTTCCTTTGTAAGGGTGGTGAGGAAGTCCTTCTCCTTAGCTGCAGTTGGGAAGAAGAAAGTTTCTGCTTGTGAAACTGCTGACTCCGAATGAAATAACTTGAGGATGATGAATACAATTGTTTGTTGAATTTCAAATTCAGAATAGGGGTGGTCCCCCTCTACACAGCTAGAAACATAACCAAGAAACAGACAGATTTATATATTTCAAAATTTCTACTATCCCAGCCATTAGACTACTACAATTCTTTCTTCTAGAGGAAAGCTCCTTCACCTGGAAACTACTTCAACATGAAAAGCAAACTGACTTATATTATGCATGTTTCCCTAACGTGACTGCATATGTTGCTGGTTTTGACATGGAAAAAGAGGTGTCAAATGAGGGTCTGAGGACTTAATGAGCAACATTTTGACATTGTTACTTATCACGTATGTGTCAGCAGTACTTTTACTAAAGTAAACGTTTAGTAGATAATTTCGGTGGAGAATTAAAAAAAAAGAAAAAGAAAAAAAAAGAAAAAGTGTAACGACTAGGAGAGCTGAGTTCCATTAACTGAGAACAAAACCTACAGCAAAGAAATTTCTCCACATTGCTTCCCTGGGAGGTCAATATTTAAACAAATGGTATTGTAAGTCATAATATGACCACTAAACCTCAAAATATAGCTTAAGGAGACACTTTAACGTAGCTGCAAAATTATCACCCAAAGGCTATTGTAAATGGGGTGGCTAATGCTTATAAATAAGGCAAGCTTTTAGAGATCAATTAATACCTTTGGAAAAACCACGGATGCTTTCATGTATCTTTCAGTTATTTTAGATAGCTGCAACTGTGTTTTTTTCTACTGCTTTTCCAAGCTCATTTCCTAAATTTGACAACTCTTTGAAAAATTATTTACAAATTAATAAAATATTTTTGCAACCCTTATATGTATTTATGACCCATTGCATACGTTTCATAATACAGTGCACGTTTAGTTTTCCTTTTAATGCCATTTATAGGAGGGACAAATTCTGGTTTAATTGTATAATTAGTAAATTTAATCAATGAAAATGCCCAGTATTATCAATTCTAATGTCTTAACTCTAAATTCTAATTAAAAATTAAAATATAGATTTTAATCAATAACAGTTTAGGAGAAGTCAGTTCTAAATACCTTCGACGTTTATGTCAATGTATGAAGGAAAAATCTTTTTGCGTTGTTTACTTATACATAGCACCTTTTCAGTAGTCTTAAGGAGACATCAGTGGGTTACATTTATTCCTATCAAATCTACAAACAGTAGGAATCGCAGCGACAGAAGATTGTATAACTAGTTGGAAAGAAGAGAGGGTTCAAATGCCTAGTTTTGCCCTTCCTTGTTGGAAAAAGTCAGAAAAATGAAACTACTTAATAGATCTGTAATCAGATGTGAAACTCTCTTGATGGAATAAAAATATTATTTGAACTACATAAGCAGGGTAAAGGAAGGTGTTGATTGAGAAAGATAACATGAGAAAAGAAACAAGGTTGAAACTGTAGTTTTGAAAAAATAGTGCTATGTAATAGTACAGAAAAATATGGTAACATAATAAAGATATTGCCAACTCTATTCCAAAAGCCCCCAACTATGTTTTCAAGAGTAATTCCTTATAAAACAGTTTTAAAAACAAAAATCAAAAGCCATTCTAATGCAGTTTCAACTTACTTTTGTACAACTACATGTTTGCATTTTGTACATATTTTTCTTAAGCAGCTTCAGTATTAAAATAATTACCAAAACATTTGCACTGATTCAGACTGAAAAACCCATCTACTTTTAGTCTCTGCATTTATTAAGTTATATTGCATATTTTTTTGAAAAAATTTAGTTTAGAGCAGTTTAGTTTACAGCAGTCTCCATATGTCTCTACAATACATGATCCCAGGGTTTTGAACATCATCAGGGACTTACTATTGGCTCCTTGACCATCCTTCCCTTTTCTTGTCTTTCAAGTACCCTTTGTTCAGACTCAAATTTATAAACACAGGAAGCATCAACACATACTCCTTAGGCAAATACAAACTCTTTTACATAAAATCCTCTGTCCAAGAACTTTACAGCTAATACCTGAATTTATCCATGCATAACAACATTCAACTAAATACCTGCAGATAAAACTATATTGGGTGACTGCATATATAACATAAGTCAGGATTAAAATGGATATTGCTGTAAATACTATACTACAGAAATAAAATCTTTAAGTCAGACAATGTCCCCAACTGTGTTTCTTTGCTATATTGCTTGGGAGACCCCAACAGTACAGGCTGGTTAGATCAGATGAAACAGAGAGGTTATCAGGCTTTCTCTTTCAAAGTCCTCTGTACACCATGTATTACCCTCTCATCTAGTCAGTTGCCTGGGAAAGCTGGACCGGCTCAGCGGTTCAACAGTAACCTAGCCCACAGAAATTGCTCTTGCTATGGATATAAAATTGCTAAATCTGACTATGATGAGACTATGTGATAAGGGCAGGTGAGAAAGGTCCGCATGAGCTCACATTTAGATGTTATCCATGGGGATAACATGGAACTGCAGCCTTACAATTCACTGTAAGGACTGTAACGGGGAGAATCCCCAGTATATGTTGGCATAAAAGGCTTTAGCATGATCTAACAATGCTCTGAATCAGAAACTGGCTACATCTGCCCCAAATAGGGCTTGAAATGTGGAGTCATTGAATAGACCTTAGCTGGATTGGAAAACAAAACCCTTATTGAAACCTATATATTTTACCTGCATTGTTATCTGCAAATACCTCTCTAAAATTGAATTGTTCTGGATTTACACTGATTTAAAGAAGTTTTTGTGAACATTTCTGCCTTCATTCTACTTCTTATCAACTATATAACTAAATTTTATTCATACTCTTATTTTTGCAGCTCTTACATTATATATTTGTATTATATTATATATTATACTTTTTTGCCGTAGTACTGATTATTGAAAATGCACATGCAGTTCACCTTTAAAAGGCTTTCAGAGACATATATAATACTACACCGAAAGCCAAATTCTGCAGGTCTTTTCCTCCAGTCAGGTGAGTTTTGGTCTGAATGTATCTAGCAGCTGACATTTCAGGACGCTAACTGAAGAAAAAAGTTAGAATTTGATTTCGCTTGTTCCTGGCTCTGCTCTTGCTGTATGACCTTGGGCAAATAACCTCTCAATTGTCCACGTGTAAAACAGAGACAAGACTACACACCCACCTTACTGGTTTATTCTGAGCTTTAATGTTTATGAAGTGTTATGAGATGCTCTGGGAAGTGCTACAAAGTGAAAAGGGTTATCAATCATCGTCAGTAAAACACAAGCTGCTGAAATACAGTGAAATCTGCCTTCCCTCCTCACAGGACATGTTCTGTCTTGTGCTGCGTTCTAACCAGTATTTGTAATCTTAAAAGTATCCGACACTGCATAGCATAAGGAAGGATAAATATCCCTAAGCATTCTGAGAGACTACCAGAAAATATTTTTAGTTTTAAGAAGTGAAGCCTGTTGTAAAGTACCTAAATACCTGCTTGTTTTCCGTAACATGAAAAAAGAAAGCCATTTTTGAGATAGGATTCCTAAATTGCTTAAATAGCTAGACATTAGCTGAAAGCAGCACTAAATATCAATTTAAATACTTGGCTCTCAATTTTCCTTTCATTCATAATGTACTAGGTAAACTATACTAAAATAATTACTTGCTTATTACTCATGAATTTCAGTGCAGCAGCTGAGACAATGTAGATAAATAAGATGATTAATTGAAACAGAATGAATCACAACAAAATATGTTGTTGTATAAGGTATGATTAACTTCACAGTGATTCATATCATTTCAGATAACAGGGCTTTTATCAAAGACGGCTGCAAGGTTGGGAAATGATTTAAAAGCATTTCATCTTAGAAAGCCACTGCAGTTCACAAGGCGGGGGTGGGGGGGGAAGAGAGAAGAGAGGGAGAAGCAGATTCAGTGTCTGCAGCTGAAATAGCCTTGGGCTGTTTCAGCATCCTTCCCACAGCACATCTTTACAACATGCCATTGACATTATCAACCTCCCTTGTTCTAGAGACCCCCTCATTTTTCAGTTGGCCACAATTTATTAGATATTCCAATACTGAGAAAGTTAATTCTATGAATTAAGCAGCAATATTACAATGCCATGATGTTCCTATAATTGAAAACACCTGCACCAGGAAATAAGCGTCAAAATTCTACACAGACATAAAAGAAAAATAATATTTATTTTTCCTACATTGAAAATTACGATTTTTAATTCCCAGGCTCCCTCCAAAGACTTTGCAGCAATCTGCCAGTCTTTTATAAAAGAAAAAGAAATTGCTGTTTACTGCAGTTTAGATAAGCAAACACCAGCAGCAGCTGACCTTAAAAACCTGTACCTGTTAAAATAGAAGAGCAGATGAGATGTCTCCTTACAAAATTTTTTCCCCATGTGTATTTAATAAACTGGGTCAGAATATCTGACTACGATTTTTAACTTAACCACAGACTCCCTGTAGGGGACTGTGCAAACCTCAGTCTCTCACTCAGCCTACGAAATGAAGATAATTACCCTCACCTGTGGGGCAAGTTTCTGAGAACTTCTGAAAGCATAACGAAAATACTGGCATATAAATTGAAATGCAAAACACTGACACCCAACTTAATTTCATTTAAGATGATTAATGTTCCTGAAAACTTAATTCAAAATGAATAAAGATTTAGAAGCTGAAGGTAAAGGTTGAACCCGTAAGGAAGACAGCTTGCAAAAAACCACTGACTGAAAATAACCCCTCAATATGGACCAGTTCCAGTAAGCTAAAAAGAAAGAATCAAGGTCTCTTAAGGGCTCTTTACGTAACATACATATAAGTTAGCAGTACAGTAAAATAAGTCTCTTCAAGATACCCAGTTTCAAATACGATCTAGTATTTGCCTTCTACTAATAATTTCAAATATTCAAAAATAATTTAAAATGCTTGCTTGAAAATACTTCAAACAGAAACAACAATTTGGTGATATTTATGGCATGACCAGCCATCCTTTGCTATGTTCCTTACTTCTTGGTTCCACCTGATACAGAAGAACAGACTGAAATGTTTGTCTCCCTTTCATTATTTATTGAAAGCCAAACTGTATTTCCCTTCCTCCACACACCAAATTACATCTGCCACCTGATTTTCTCCTGTCTCTTACCTCTTAATCGTTTCCTCAGAATCAGACAATTCACCAGTGTGAAAGGACATTCAGGTAGTGTGGGAAACTATCTGCTAGGTGTATAAACCTAGCAATTACGCTGGTGCAAATTCAGATCAATTCAGTTATGAATGCACACTAGTTTAAAAAGAATCACCATGAGGCTCATTTATCTTATAGAAGTGATTATGTCTCATTCAAGATTCTTGTGAGCTGTAGGCAAATTCCTAAGCCTGCAGGTATCAATGTGGTCCCAGGTGATAATCCAGCAGAGGAAACTTGCAGGCAGGACTGAAGGCTGTCCACAGTGTCATATCCTAATGTAATATATCCAAGTACGTGGAGTGAAAGTTGTTCACAAACAGGCGTTATAGGTTACAGAAAGGGAATATATCAATTTGTTTGGAAACTGTCATTTAGGTGTAAATCCTAGTGTGTTGAACAGTTTTATGCCAGAAAATTTAGCAGCATTTCCATTCACTCCCCTGCTTAAAATAAACACAAAACTGCAGACTGACTGCAGGTTCAAAATCAGGAGGATGTTAACCACTGTTATCAGTTTTAGATTTACTGTTTTTCCTTGCCATTAAAGAGAATCTTCCATGTCATTAAAAAGACTTGCCTTTATAAAGGCTTATGAAGGTTCTTAAAGGCTGTGTCCAAACCATATATATTTGTAGGGATGTTTATGTTAGTATTTGATACGTCACTTGAAAATATTTTAAATTAAGGAGGCACAATGTACCGTTTTGGTATAATTGTAAGATGAAATGATGACAAGACCCATTTGATATCTTATTGCATTCAAAGGCACCCATCTTTTTAAAGCTCAGGATTCATAACTCCAGAACCACCACTAAAGCTACTGTCATTGCTTTTTAAAACATAGAAGTCTTGCACGCAACCTTCTTTCTTTTCAGCATGTTTGCTGTCACACCAGCATCAATTTCCCGATGAGCTTGCAGAAGCATCTGTCTTTGCAGAACTTCAGCTTACAATCCTGTAATTAATTTGTTCAGAGACTGGGTGTTTAGAAGTAACAGCTCTTCACAGTAGAGAGGAAGAGGATCTAATTTCCAAGAATAATTATTATCTTAGTTTTCTTTATTATATTCGTGCTTTAGAAAAATCCACGATTTCTCTTCTACATAACCTCCTCAACTTTTACTGATTGCTGTACACTGTATACTGAAAACTGTATTGTTTGATTATGGTTTTTGCTGCAAAGCAATAGATGAGGAGCTCAGCAGGTCTGTAATTCTAAAGTTTCTAAGTTCTAAAATTTCTCAGTCATGTCCTGCCTACACGTAGGAAAACAACCCGGATCATCTTTACCACATCAATATCTTAAATATTACCCTGAGTCATGAATGAGTGCCATATGCAGGCATGAATCACGTGAAAGCTTTGTAGCGTCCCTTGAATTGTGAAGACCTCCACAGAAAAGAAACTGCTATCCAGCTGCACATCCCAAAATACACAGACCGTTCCCCCCAGAAGTAGTCCCTCCCCTGAGGAGGTGCCATTGTAACTCATCTTTTGGGGAGACTGGAAATTGAGTTCAGATTCCTGTGCCCATTATTGACTTTGATGGGTCAAGTATATCAGAGACATCAAGCTTTAGTCCTAACTGGAAAAGCTGAAAAACGTCTGGGAAAGAAATATATGAAAATTTAGGCTCCTTTACTTGCCTAGTATAATTGCTGTGTAGGAAACATTCCACAACTCTGTGTAGAGATGTAATTTTAAAAGCTTTCACTCCTTTGACCATTCGGCTACTGAAAGTTACTTTGAGTTGTAAAATATGTTGTAAAATTCTAAGGTGAGCTTTTACAGACGAATTAAGCAGCAACTTGTGACAAAGCAGTTATCATCAGGAGATAATTGACCTTATTTGAGATTTAAGCATCCTGAGGCAAAGTAGAGTGTGCTTAATCCTGGCAGGTTAATTATCCAGTGATTATGGTAGCTTGGAAGGTATTATTCCTAAGAACCATTTGCAAAATGAACTATTAAAAAAACCTTAATTTAATAAAAATTAAAAGCAATGACAATAATCAAGTTCTCCAGTCATGTATTGCTAGATAATGGCTGCAGAATGGCCCTAATTGGTTAGCAGCAATGAACATATAATTATTCCTATTCTGAATGTTCTCTACTAAATTTATTACATGAAGTACAGTTAATAAGTATCAAAAATCCAAGACAAGATGTTTGGCTAGTTATAAAAGGGATTTAAACAAATGATCAAAACACTGGTGGTCACTGAGCTGATGCTGAAACTGATACATGTACTGAGTTGTTATCACAGCATTCAGCGTCTTCACTGCAGTTAAGGGTATGCTGGCATTTACATTCTAAGCTAGAACATTTATTCCAAGAGGTTTATAACTTGCCCATTTTAATTACCATCTGGCTGAAACTTGAAATAACCAATCTCCATTCAGATGTAAATTTTTAAGTAGAAGATGTAATTTAAAATCATTTTGCTGATTGTTTTTAGTTTAGGAATGGCAGCAATTTGGAATTTTGCTGCTCTTGGATGTTTTTCTATTACTCAAAAAATAAACAGCTCAATGCTTAACAATAAAATTGTATTGGGCTATAATGTGGAGTGAAGATAAATATAGGGAAGAATAAAAATCGTGTCTGAGAGTATTGTTTGTGCTAATAAAGTAACAACCACACCACTAAGTATGCCTTGCTTATATGTTAACTTATACACTTTCAGTATTTAACTAAACTAGCAAAACTGATGGAAAAATGTAGCAAAAAGCAAAAGGAAATCACAGTAAATGGGCAAAAATTTGGTGTTGGCTAGCTGAAGTGGTTCATTGCCCATCAAGGCATACATAAACACAAAACAATCCTGAATGTACTTGTAGATGAAATGAATATAGGGAAAAAAAAAACACGCTAAAGAAGGAAGCTACTAGAAGGCAGAACATGTCAGAATGAGCTTCTCTTGAGCTTTGCAACTACTCTTTACCACAAACCATATGCAGAGAGCAGAAATACTGACAATCACAAGATACAGCAGCTACTAAAAACTAGCAGTACACAATGCCAAGAGCGTGGTTTCAAGTCACACAGAAAGACAACAGAATAAACCACTGCAAATCGTATTTCAAGAACTCAAAAGCAGCAATGGCCAGTTTATATAGCAGAAAGCAGACACTAAAAAATGACCAGGGTTTCAGCTGATTAGTATAAGTAACAAAGCATGAGAGGCTGGTACTCTGAAATATATATATAACGTACCGCCAAGTTTAAGAATGATTACTTAAGTTTAAATAGTATCTTTTACCCTGAAAGACACCAAAACGCTTCAGAAATTATATACAGAAAATGCAGGGAGTCTTTCAACTTTAATACACAAAACAGTCCTATACAATATTTTATGACAGCAGGTGAATAATACCATAGCAAACTGAAATGGCAGGGCAAATTAAGGTAGTTTGAATATAATTTCTAAAATTGGAATGTCGCCAGTATAGTGGACTATTGCTTATAAAGTGTGGAAATATACAAAAAGTAACAACCTATGTTTTATCTTCTGAAAAACAGCACCTAATGAACCACTGTGATCTGAATTCTCCCAATAGGTCAATGGGGCAATATTTATATAAGACCAGCAAGGTTTAATGCCAGACGTTCTACGAAGACCAGCAAGGTTTAATCCTAGAAGTTTCTATGAAGCCCTTCCACCCAAATACTGACTAGACTTGGTATTACTTAATTTGTGAAATCTGATAAGATTTTTTTTGTTGAGAATATACTGCAATTAAATCAAAATATTCAGTAGCATCTTTGTGAGACTGTACTGTGAAACACAGAATAAAGGTAACAGTTGGCAGTAGCAGCAAAATGTCTGGAAAATACTTCTTCTGTACCATTAACTATAGTTAAAAAGGTTTTCCTTATCCTAGTGTATCTAAAAACATTGCAATTTTCTTCATTTTAAAAAGACTTTTTTTTTTTTTTTAAAAAAAGTCCCATATCTGTATCAATGCTAGCCCCTAATGTGGACATGTGGACAACAGTGTAAAAACTGGCTTGTGTTGGTGCAACTCTCTGTGTCACAATCAGGAATAACCACTGACAGGAATAAATCGCTTTTCCATAATTTTCCTGTACTAATGCAGTTACCTTGAGAGACAAGGCCACACTTCATTTAGGTGTGTCACACTTTCCAAGGCTTTTTTTAACCTTTTTTGGCTGAGCAAGCTAATAAATATTTAGGAGCACTTTCTGAAGTGGAAAAAAATCAAAAAGTGATAGCACTACAATGAATAAATTCTGAATTAATTTGGTCTATTACCATGGACTTCCAGGCAAAATTTCATGCAATCTGTTTGCCTACTGTTGCATAGCAAAGATAAGCCTTCCTTACATGGAATGCCAGTCCATCTACCATAAAATCAATGAGAACCTTCCAAACCAATTAACCGTTTCTTAGTTTTCTCCTCCCATTTCTCCCCAAAGAGTCGTCTTCACCACAGAAAATGCTACTAATAGCAGCAGTATGGGTATGGAAACCAGTTCCAGAACCTCAGCAGCTCTGCAGTAGCCCTTCATATGTTTTCTTCCAGCAGAGAGTTAACTTCTGGGTGAGTACATCATGCACATCGATAGTTATTACAAAGCAGCCAATGTGTTGGATATTTCCTCTTTTAACCTAGAGTAACTTGTTCACATGTCTCTACATTAGAATGAGCAAGTTGTAAACCTCTAACAGGTCAAGTGACATCTTTGGCATCTACTGAAATATCACAGTCCTGTGACCATGGATTTCCTTTTCTAAGTGACACTTCACATGGTCAGTCTCTATAAATAATGGAGAACCAGGAAGCTGGCTCCTAGACACAAACAGCTAGGTGCGAGAGATACAAATACTTCAAGTACTTTTGTAAGACTCACCGTCTCATTTCCAAAAAGGACGTCGACATAAGGCATGACTTTCATCATAGGCTCTTTGTAGAACTGGCTAATAAATGGTGCAGAAAGATTCAAGCTGAAGATCTTGTTGTTTGCAGAAGCCTGAGCAGCCACTTTTAATACTGCTTCTGGTGACACCGTCAGGAAGAATCCCTGCAAGCATCCAAACAAATCAATGGATGTTACTAATGTCATATTAGGAACCACATGAAGTATCTTGCTTCTAGAAGGTCTCCCCCAACCCACCTGTGTCATACACGTGCACAGATAAAAACTTCTGAAAAATACTGCCTTTCCATTAAGGTATTATGGAGGTGACAAAGAATCTGCATATGCCTAGAAGCACAGCCTTCCAAAAATAAACATAACTCCCTACCTCTGCATTCCATGCAGTACAGTTTCCCATGGCAGCTAAGACTGATGTTCATATTTTAAAAGGTGATATAATTCTAAACACCCCTTTTTAGTAATAGAGTCAAACAGACTATGCTGCTTAATTCCAAAGTCCAGTACGATGGCTCTATATACAGCTACGAGATTAATGAAATCCCTTGCCCGAAAAATTATTACCTTGTTTATAATAAATGTTGAGTATGCTGTCATTGTAGTAATTGTTATTGTTTTGCAGGAAAACCTAGAGGTTTTCACGTTTCCGCACATGTATTTTATCTCCCCCCCTCCCAGAAGTGTTGTTCTTTATTCTGAATATGAACATTCAAGTAAGTATAAATCGTGAAACAAAATAAACAGAACTCAACCAGAAATGGCTATTTGTCTACTAAATTGTGAATGCCGATTTCAACCCTGTATGAAGAGCAGTTCAAGGCTGCCATTTTGAATTTAGCATCGCAGATGGTTACCTCAACCGCACGTGTTCGAGGAGTTATGTAAAGATCCCCTACAGTTTCATTAATCTACTAATTAGACAAAGGCTTAGTCTTTACACTAATTAAACAAATTTTGTATGCTTCATTTTTATAATCCTAAAAGCAATTTTACTAACTGTTCTCAAAACTCAGTGAATAATAGTAATTTTCAAGCAAGAGCAGCAAGTGATAAATTAAGGCCAGAGATAATGTCTAAGGCACAGTAACAAACAACTTTGAGGGGGGTCTGATCAATAAAACACCATCTCAGTCCTATCTGTAACATCGCCACCGTGACACTCTAAAAGGTATAATAGTGAAACAGTCTTATTTTCCAGTTTTTCTCCATATTATTATGTCTTTGGATCACAGAATATATGTGTTTTTATCCTGTATACTTCAGCTAACAGATCATCTTAGGCATTCTATTCACCAGAAAAAAAGAATATAAAAGAGTCTACAGATTAAAAACTACTTAGAAAGTCTTTCTATTTACTTCTCCTTACTCCATGCTCTCCAGTCTAACAAATACATGATTGATTTCAAAATCTGGGCATGATTCGCTTCATGACAATAGAAGTCCAAAGGGCGCAAGAATGCTTTGCATCTTGCGGAGATACTCGGTACCTTGAGCGACTGGAAGCCTGTAAACATCCAAGCTGCTTTGCTATTTTTACATTCTGAAGAATTAAAATGAACAGTTTATATAACATCTTGTCTCCATAGCAATCTCTACCATCTTTTAGTTTTTGATTTAATGAACAGAGTTGGATTTTTAAAAAACTGTTCCAAACACAAAATAAAAACGTTTCAAGGCTAACATGTTGCCAGCTGTGGATAAATCACAGATTGCTATACAGTGGTCTACGTAAATAGTAACCTGGTCAAATAATTAGGCTTCTTACCAATTTTAAGCTGAAAACTTCATCTGAACTAAAATACATCTGATTGTAATTTAAGGTACAGAACACTATCCCCGTGAGATCTAACTCAGGCCTGCATCCAACTCCCTTTTCCTTGGAAAGGCAACATAAAAGTACTGAGATGCAGACAGGAGAGCTTGCTTTTCAGATCCTGCAAAGTAAAGGCCAGGAACTCTCAAAGGCTATAGCTCTGTCTTCTGGGTTTCCTAAAAATCACTTATGCCATTTAATTGCATTCTTCCAAGAGTTTTTTATATTTTTATTTAACTAACTATTTGACATTAAAACAACTAGAAATTAAGAGTTGTGTGTATGAGAACTCTTGTTAAACTTTGCCAAGTATAACATTTCTTTGCAAAAAAAAGTTGTAGCAATACAAAAAAAAAGTTGTAGCAGTACAATTCACACAATGGAATTAACAAAGTAGGAAGAAAATGTATAAAATCTGAAATGAACAGATTTGGATTTAAAGAAACCTAATTAGACCCCCTTTCTTAAGTATTTAAATTGAGTTTGTCTCTATTTTTAGTGGAATTCCAATTACAGCTATGGCCGGTACAGTTACAGGAACCCAGCTTCCTAAGTTTGAATTACAACTAGATAAGCCACAGACCACGCTATTGCAGCATGCTACAATTTTGTACAGGAATGAACTCCACTAAAACAAACAGGTTTTCTTATATCTCACTGGGATTCACAACAAAGTCACTTCGTGGCTTCCTTAGAACCGCAGGCCACATGCTCTTGCAGCTGCCACTGCTTTTGGTCCAGACAGATGTATACAAAGGAATACCTAAGTCAAGTACTCCTACCTACTTTAACAATTAACTGTTAACCAACATTAGCTTTGAGTGTGAGAATAAGCGTATCTTGACATCACAGGTATAAAAGATGTATTTCACTAGTAAGAAGTTCTATTCCCACTAACAAGAAGGTTAAGAGGCGCCTCAGAAGATATTCTATACCCACCTACACACCTCAGTCTACTTCTGAGAGTTTTGGGAAACTTTGTACCCTCAAAGCCCAAAGGTACCTTAAAACAACTATGAGGAAAATACCTATAATCAAAGGATAAGACAGTTAATATACAGAAATTCCAATAGCCTGGGAAACTTACGTTGCATATGAAATGAAATTAGTGTGTATGTATCCATCTTTGTGAAAGAATATTGTACATACAAGGACATATGATAATTGGACAGTGCAGTCAAAGAAAGTGAAAAGCAGCAATATTGTACTAAGAAAACCTATTAAACATTAAAGGCTATCAGGTATAGTAGCAGCACACAGTACTCCTTTGGCGTGCACTGATTGAGACTGAGTATACCAGATGCTACTGCTTCATGATGTGCCACTATTTTCTGCTGCTCAAAATGTAATGAGTCTCTTTTCTATGCCAGGAAGAAGGTACCATTGTACCACAAGCCAGAGAGCAAGGCTGAACTAGTACATACACCAGGAAAATAGGATGATAGACTGAATTATTTATATGCATGTTTGTATGTATACACGCGCAAAACACAATACTTTTCTTATGCCCTGTAAGCACTCCTTATGTTTAAATACAGTCCTTTGGTGGAGAAAAAAACATTTTCCTTGTGGAAGAAAGAGAAACAAAAAGGAAGAAATAAGAAAAACACATTTGTGTATTGCAGACACATGGCTATGGGAGATACAGTAGCTTGTTTGTAACTGAAGAGCTTTTAGAATTCAATACTAAGATGCACATGACAGCAGTAGACAAAGTCAGGAGAGAATATCATATTAATTTCACTTTTACAATATCCAGGAATTCTTTGATGCACCTTTTAAAATATGCCAGGGTACTGTGAATATAGGATAGTCTTTTACACTCAAGTCTCTTTTTTATAGACACTAGCATTACTGGAAGGATTTGGTGGGTTTACACACAAGCAATCTGTCTTTGCAAGTCATCTGTCTCATTTTTATCACACACAGACCCAAAAGGTTTCTTCTGACCCACACGAGGGCCATACAGCACTAGCTATAGCAGATGTGAGGGCAGCAAATTAAGGGTGTCAAAAGTGTCAGCAGCACAGAATCAGAGAGTGTTGAAGGACCTCACGAAGCCAGAACAACTCTGGCTTTGGTGAAAGTAATTCTGTATAAGGTCTTCTGTCCAAACTGAGAAGTCTTGCCATCATTTGTTCACATGAAATAATGTGCTTGCACTGAATTCGTCTGGATTACATACATGTAATGTTTGCACAACGAGGATCAAGATTTTTTTTTTAAGCCAGTGAGTATTTCCTTAAAGCCAAAACTGAAATCTGTGACGTAGTGTACATTTAGACAAATCCAGGCCAAGATGATAACAAACATCTTTGCAGTTTCGGATTTATTATTGTTTAATAGCACAGAAGCAACGTTTGCATAAGAACATACAGAGATAATAAAAATGAGGATTGTTCTCAAACCTACTACCCACTAAAATGCATTTGCCCTCGCTTTTTTCTAGCTCTTCCTCTTTCCTTGCCAATCCCATTTGCAGAGTGGGTTACGTGAAAATAACTTTATCATATGAGTGACAGGATTTTGAACCATGGTATTCTGAGCTGATTTTGAAATGCCATTTGGTAACAATGTAAAGTCAATAAATCGCAAGTGTGAATCAAAATATTTAACTTTCAGAAACACATATACAACAGCCTGCTGCCATTTAAGACAATTTATATTCTGCCAACATGAAAGGAACACACCATTTAATCCAAAATTATTTTATAGCAAGCATTTACATAAAAATGCAATTATGATGACATCACACTCTCATCCATCTAAAGGGTGGAATTTTTCAGGCACATAGAAAGTTTGACAGTTATGTAGTGACAGTCCTGATAAATACTATGATTCGGTAAAGGCCTACAGAAATCATCTAACTTCAAGTATGCTGGCAGTTCCAGTAAAAGAGGGAGACTGCTAAGATGCCAAAAGAACTTACTCTGTTAAACGACAGACATAACCAAGTCAGAGCTTTTGGACCTGGTTAAGTTTCCTATATTCTGTACACAAAGAGAACTTCAAGCCCCACACTTGGGCAGAAGGGACTTCCCTCAGCTCTGCTCTGCCATCAGTCTCATCTGCTGCAGTCTAGCAGAAATATCAGGGCTTGGAGAGAAGCTGCAACACATGGCAATTCTTGGGATGGAGAATGAACCACTAGGTAACTGCTCCAGACAGAACTTCTTACACAAGGCTTCCAGGTGCCCTTACAACCAGAAGAGACTGAAAGACTTTCGTCTTCTAGCCTCTGAACTGCACAGAGCACAGACTGGGTGCAGTCCATGTCCCACCCACTGCGAGACAAGGCAATGAAATCATCTTCCTTCAGAACAGGAACCAGAAGGAATCTTCCTGGAAAATTAGAGCAAAAGCTCTTCATCTGTCTTAGTACTTATGTGAGTTTAAAAGAGCAGGGAACAATTTAAAAACTATCTTTAACGCTGAAATACCTGATCACAATACCTGGAATGTGCATGTCAAGTTAGCAGTCTTACTGACCCCTTACCTCTTGCTCTGAGTTTTGAGCATTTATACTTGCAACTTGTTCCTGCTTGAAATTATTTGTTAAATTATTTTCCTTAGGGAGATATGACAGGATAGTATCAAATGACAGAGATAGTAAAATACTCACGATGTGGAAAAAATCTCCAGAAATAATTAACAAAACCCCACAAATTAAATAAACAACACAACCTTTATTAATGAAGGTGCTTGTGCTTTAAGTCATTTTTTACTTTCTCTAGGAAGGACAAAAGCTCTATTTAATTATCCACTTGGGAAATGTTCAGTCTGTAAATTAGTGAAATACATGAATGTTATTTTAATCTATGTAACTGTTCGTCATGTAATAGGTCATTTAGGAACTTAGAAAGTACCTACACAGTATCAGTTGCATTTTGGAACTGTAGTTTATCTTGTAGTGATCAGCAAGTGGTTACTTAATGAAACAAAACCCACTGCTTCTCGTCCAGTTCCTACTGGGGACAGTTGTTTTAAATCAGAAAGCAAGGACAGCAAGAATGCAACAATTTCTCTGAGTAATTGTTTTGGCTTGTTCCTGTATGCATTGTTTATTTTTATGAAAGTATTGCTTTATAACTGGAAAATGACTAAGCTGTAAACTATTGTTTTATCATTCTGAGTGGCCAGCCTTTCTGTTTTTGATAAAAGCCAAGTTTCAAACAGTTTTCAGTAACATAGGAAAAACCCTAACTGTCAGTAAATGTGCTTATATTGACCGTGACATTTTCCTCTATGATGGTGCCAACACGTCAGGAGGAGAGGATTGCTTTCAGACTTGAACAGCTTCTTTGTTGCTGAAGTGAACTCTGATTGCTGCCATATTAGTATCTATCAGATTACAACAGTAGCAGAAAACCTCCAATATTTGACATTATATGTTAAAGAAAATAATTATTTTATGCATATATTAGCAATTTCTTTCTAGTTGTAAACAATTTGGAAATAATTTTCAATTCTGATTACTATTGATTAAATTAAGTGCTCTCCAGGAAGTTCTTCCAAGCCCTATTTAGGACAAAATAATTGTGTGACTTTACTTACAAGATGTATATTCGCAGAGTGTATAGATGAGAACTTTAACAATGAGGTGGAGGTGTACACACATGTGCGAGAGAGCAGTAATACACCTAGTTTTGGCGTAGGGAAATGTTATCCCAAATGAAAAATTCTCCTATTTTCCTGGAAACTACAAAGTTAGTTAAGCTCATATTGGCAAGATGAATTGAGATCTCAAGATGATGGTCTGACATAGCTCCCTAAAACCTGCCCCTTTGTGAGGAAGCAAAAAATCTCTATATTCTTTCTAAATTTCAGCATACAGTTTTACGTGAGTTTAATAAGCCAGGGAGCAAGATGTCTATTTTTATTTATACTGAATTTATAACAAAATTTTGGAGGAAGTATTAAACACCATCTGGGAGATAGGAGCCCAGAGGTTTTATTAATTTGATTAAGTAATTCAACCTTTTTTGCCTCTGTTTACCCACTTGCAAAATAGTTATAATGAAAAATACACCTCCATTGGCAGAACCAGTGGGAGGTTTAATTACTTAACATTACTGAAATGACTGAAATTCTCTGTTGAAAGGTATTATAAAGTACAAGGTATTACCATCAATAAAATATAAGCTGCAAATCAAACAAGCTATGATAAAGAACAAGCCACTTTTCTTCTTTGCTCCTAGTATCCCAAAAACACTGTGCTACACTTTTTCTTCATTGAAAACCAATTTAATCCTTATTGAGAAAGCAATGCATCTTAAAATATTTGTTAAATCGTTGATTAAAGAGAGAAACTGTTTCTTTCACTTTTCATCCTTCTAAAATAACTCTTTATCAAAATTAGGTTTGCCTAACCCATCTACTAATATGAGGATAATGTTGTGTTTAGACCAAAAAGCAGACTCAGAAATACCAATTATTGTTTAATGAAACAATAACCAGAAGTCTGAAAATTGGTAATTATATTATTTATGATGTTTGAAACAATGAGATAATTGATTTTCAATCTTAATTTTCACAATTTTGAGCACAATCCCAGGGTCCCTGTCCTGGTAAATAAGCATTTCAGGAAGTAAAGAATAAGGTATGGTTAATTTAGGCCCTTGATGATTGTGCAACATTTGCTTTTTTGTGTATGGCTAGTTACATTAATATAATTTGGCATCTCATTAATTATGTAAACATCAACCATATGTTGAATTCATTCAAGTTTGGTGTGTACATAATATTTATAGTATATTAGTAAATTGAGAGAATCTATGTAACTACAAATGCATAGAGAATTTCTAATTCTCTAGACAGTTAATCCTCAGATTGAAAGCTCTGTAAGCAAGCATTTAAAACAAGCCTATTCCTTGCTTATTCAAATGGACTTGAACCAGAAGAGAACAAATACCAGTATCTTTTTAATTAAATGTGCTTATGCCAGCACAATGGTTTATTTAATAAACACAGGTAAAACACTAAAAGACCAAAATGATGACTGACCATTGGTATATTAGTAGATAATCACCACTGACTGACTGGGTGTCAAAAGATCTTGTAAAAATGCAGATTTGTTGATATGGTTGTACAAAGTCTTGTGGAGAACCATAAAAAGCTTGCATATCAGTACTGCTTACTTAAGAATTTTGTTTTTAATATTCCATGGACTGAATATCATAAAAATTCTTCTGCTGTGTATGTGCAAGAGACTTTTTGGTTATGTGACTATGCACACAAATATTGTGGCTTTTGGAGTAGAGGGGGAAACTAATTTGAGCTTGCCCTGCTGTATTTATAAATATTAGTTCCCTGCTCACAAAAAAAGGAAAAAAAACCCTCACCAACCTCCTGCTTTATACTAGTATATACTGCTATACCTGTGCCCTCAGAGTGTCAGGATTCCCCGGTGATGCAGAGGAACGCGACTGCTACGTAATACAAACAAATACAGGAATGAGTCCAATGTCATGAAAAATAAGTCAACTCCAGCATGACTTCTTTACCTTATGGATTTCCCTGTCAACAACGTGGTCATGCTATGAAAGGTTTCACTTAAATTCAGGTTAGAAAACAGATATAAGGTATAATAAAACATAGCTATGTTTTTCCCTAGGTGCTCTCATACTGAAATACTTAGGCACAAACCTGTCCTCCCTCCACCCAACTACCTTTGAGATCTTGTAAATTATAAGAACATAGCAGCACGGGGATTAAATATTAATCAAAGTCATTACCATCATCGTTAGAACATATTTCAAGAGCCCCAAAGAAAGAGCATATTATTTCACTAATAAAGATCATATCATCAGAAAGACTACACTGATACTGCATCATGGTAGGTACAACGAGAAAAAAAGAAATGATTAAGAGATAACACGGAAGATTTCTGAAAGTTATTGCACTATTGAAATGCTAACTCATCCTTTAACTGAGTCTGTTTAAGTAAAGCAGACTCACCATGGGCAAAACAGAGCTCTATATAGAACCACAGAAGCATACAGTGTATTTACAAAATGTAATTTTGCTGGGGAAAAAAAACACAACAAAAACCTCCAAACTCCATAAATTATAGCAGTGAAAATCCAGGGCAGCTCTAAAGCTTCAGTGGAGATCTGAATTCATTTGGTGTGCGCTAGGGCTATCCAAAGCGCAACAAGGACACCTGAAACTAACATTGTTCACAGGGATGACTTGTTCTTTGCATTAAAGTAATGACAAGTTTTATGGAATAATAGGACTTTTGCTATTTACAAATTAAGGTGTAAATGATTAATAAACCAAAATACCCTCTCCTGCTCCCTAAGGTATTTGCTAGCTGATTCTAAACAGCCTACGTATCCTTATGATATATTTAATTTAATGTATAAGCACCACTATTGCATAAAATTAAGTGCATAGTAAAATAAAATGCTCAGAAGAACTAAAAAAGTAATTGGCAAAATAACAAAGGATGTATTTCTTTCAATTTCTGGCTTACCAGGTTTAAAAGTGCGTGTGGTAACATTTCCTTTTAAATATCCCTCTTCTCACAACTTTACCCCCAGAATCACAATTCCAAAAAAACTTCTTTCACAGCAAATATAACATTTAGTATGAATGCGCAATTAGGTCCTAATCACTTGGATTAATTACCACATCAGGGTTTACAATAAAACATTTATTGCTCACACTTCCACACATTAAAATTAATTATTTAAAAGAACATTAATGTTATTGCTTGGCCTTTTAATTTTCATTATATAAAGACTGCTGCATGACTTTGTTTCTGAACACACAAATAAATGAGAGCCAGGACCTATGCTAATTCTAATAATTCTTAAGTAATATAGTTGAAATGTGGACAGTTGCTAAACTCTAAAAAAAGATATTTTCACTTAAATTAATTTGGGTAATAATAATTGTCTGTAGAACACTGAATACAATGAGCTGTGTAAGTGTTTTAATTAATTATTATAATCTGAATGAGTACTTTCTTCAAATTCAAAGGGGGGGGGCGGGAAATACCCCTAACTATTCACTTTTTAGAGCCAAATAATACTTACGTTAAGTTCCTGTTTCTAATGAATTCAGGAGCTCACACCTCAGAAACCCACTGACTGTACCACTACTGTAATCAGGGAGAGTAGTGTTAATCTTTTACTCCCAGATCTTACAACCTGAGGGGAAACTTCTCTGCCAAGACGCTGTTTTCTGTAATATCATATTATTGTGGGAGTAGCAGGTTTCAGGAGGGGCTTCAATTTGCACTGCTATTCAAGATGAATACTCTAAATAAATTTTAATTTTCAACTCAACGTTTTCCATACTTCTCTACTTGAAAATGACTCCACTCCTGTCACATTATTTGCCCACCTTCACAGAAAATCAAGACTACAGATACAGGAAATATGACTGAGCAAACTTTTTTTTCCATTTAATTAAAATGTGTAATATTTTTAAAAACAGTTTTAGATCAATAAAAGATCAACTTAGGTGGTCAGCCTACGGCACAGAAATAACCTTTCTTGATGCAGAATACCTCTGAGTTTTCAAGGAAAATGATTTTGAGAACGGGAAACCCCTGAAACTTGGTGAGCAAATACCTATCTGTTCCCTAAGAATGTGTGACCTGTGACAAAGCCCCTTTAGCCACCTGGGAGGCATAATGTACCCATGCAGCTTCTCAGTCTTCACAAGTAGGTATCCAAGTTCAAAGGGGTACAGGTCCCTTCTGCAGATGTTACTCTGTGTTTAGTACTAAATGTTCACAGGATGTACAACTTCTGACAGGAACACTTGCAAATCACAGATTTTCCATTAGAAACACTAGTGTCTGCAAAATGGAATTCAGGAAATACTGAACGAGGCTGCTCACATATAGACATTGTGATGCAATTTTTGAGGGTAGAATTACATGCTACTGATTTTAAGAATACTACGTTATACCTTTTTTCTGCAACAATAGAAACATATGGGCAGTATTTTCTACATAATGTATGACAGACAAATGGATTTCATAAACTGTCATGTAAATTAGAATTCATAGTTCCAAATCAATTTACAAATTAAGAACAATAAAGCAGAATACAAATAACAAATAAGAAAATCACTGCTAATTAGTGACTTTTTTGGACTCACTTAAGCCTTCAAAACTGTTACTTTATGGAAACAAAGTTAAATTCAAGGAGGTATTTCCAACATGGCAATTCTGGTTTTGGAAGATCAGCCTAACTCCTTGAACCAACATCTCTCCTATTTGTTAGTGCCCAAATTAGTTTGTCTGCTTTAATTAAATTTGCTTATTCTTGGAATGTTGAAGTGTACAGGGAAAAAGAAGAGAGGTTTATATGAGTTAATGTTCTTAAAAAATTTTATTTGAAATTATATAATTCAAATAAACTTTTTTTGAAACTCACGTGAGTTTTATAACGCCCGAAGAAATTTCAAGCGGAAAAAGAATTTTCACAATATGGGTCAAACATTAGAATATTCTTAGAAATATTCAAAACGACTAAACATAAAGCAACTTTGTAAAGTTGTAAACTTTGAATTTGCTCTAACAAACCTCTGGTGGTCCATTCCAACCTGAATTATTCTAGAATTCTATGATATACTACAGCTGTGTGTATTTGAAAAATATGCACAAAAAAATATGTGGACAAAGCATATAGCCTCCAATGTTCTATCAGCTTCTAAGAGAGTATTTCAGAGCAGAGCATCCCAGATACTGCATACACCTCTAACAAATCATGTAAGAAATTAGCTATTTTACCCTGAAATAAACACCACAAAATGTATACACTTTACAAATGAACCATGTAAATGCATTAGAAGTAGAATAACACCTTAGAGGTTAAGGTCCTCCTGCCGCCCTTCAACTTCACATGGAGCTTCCCTAAATTCAAAATTATGAAGTCAATGAGATTTTAATAATGCCTACAGCCCTATATGTAGACAGTCCTTTGGACAGGAATGAGCTCTGCTACAAGAATATTAATTATGAAAAAGTGTTCCCTGCTTTTTTTTGCCCTTTACTTGAATCTCTGCCCATCCAATTTGTGTCCTTGGAAATAGAGAGAATAAGAAAAACAGATACTAAAGCTATCACAATGTATTTAACAGTGTTAACTTGTATGCTAATTTATACACATAACCATGATTTTCTAGATTAGAATATCAATGAATAACTTTGACATATTGGACACATATAAATAAAGACAAATGAAAAAGCACTCCTTTTTAAATCAGCATTTAAGCTCTTGTTTTAGTGCTTTTATAAGAAAAGGAAGTTGGGATCTCTCAAAATCACCTCCTCAGTTCTGAGAGTTTAAATCCATTCCTTATGCTAAATAAACATCATTTCTACTTTTTAAACAGCCAAACTAGAACATTTTGGAACTCTATAATAAATAACCTCATTTTAGGGAATGAAAACTATTGTTCCATGTTGAAGTAAAATGCAGCATGCATTCCTCAAAGCAGACATGGAAAGTCTCTGTCTCAAGTTTTTGATATATTTTTATGTATCTGTATCAATAACATGACTTCATTTATAGGAAAGCCTGATGATACGGTATTTATTTGAGCTTGCTTTCTCTTCAAAGCACCTAACTATGGAAATCAAGGATTTTCTCATTACTCCTGTCCCTGCAACGGCTCCTCATCAACATCTATGGTCCAACTCAGTCAGGAGTCTAGTAGGAAACCAAAGACTGGCAGAGTGGTATCAACCACTTCTACAAATAAGAGGAAAATAAAGCGATGATGGTACCTCCAAAACAGAGTTCAGGAGCCATGGATAAATATTTCACATTTCTTCAACTTTCTGATAATTAGAGCTCTAATTTTCTTCAGGAAGGGCAGTGGAGACACACATCAGCTACTTTCACAAACCTTTGCCTGGAGAGCAATATCTATACAATGCTACTTAGAACATCTTCTGCAGAACAAAATTAAGCTTAAGAAGCTCCCTTCTGAAACAGGTATTTGAATACTGCTCTAAATCACATGGCAACATATTCTCCTCTCCAATAGTTGCATTTATCCATAGTAGTAATTGTTGTTAATCAAAGGGTTAAGTAGTTGGTAATGACACGAACAATAAAAATAATTTCTTGACAAGATTCCACCCTCATTCCAATCTCTACCAAAGTGTCAAATGTAATTATAAATTTTCACCAAAGATGTCAGATTCTTATGTTAATCTTTGCACAATCCGACATTGCCATTCTTCAGCTTTTATAGATGTGAACAGTTATCACTTTGTTTGTATGTCACCACAGACAACATAATCAATAGTTTTCATATCTTTCTGTTCATATTTTTTGTTGAAATGAATTTTTTGAGTGCTGCTTACTTTTGTTCCACTATGAAACTTGTTACTGCTTGAATAGGGAGTACTTAATCTCAACAATAAACATTATAATATATGATAAAGCAGTCAGGAAAAAAAAGTTTCAACGTTTTTTACCAGTCCCCATTTTAACATACTCTGTCCTTATCAAATTAATATCTAACAACAGTGACACGAAAGCAACACAATGGATGGCTTTCTTCACTTCAGATGCACTAATCTGAAGCACAAACTGCCTTTCACTCCTTTTCCTTTTATGTTCTATATTTCTGCAGTAGGGAAATCTTACTCCATGAAACCCAACGCAAAAAATTTATAACTGGAAAGAACTGGTTTATAAAATATTACCTGACCTCATCAATAATTTAAACAGGATCCACAAACAAATGGATTGCTTGTTTATTGTTTCCATACCCAAATAGCCACCAGGCAGGCTGGAGAAGTATTTTTTCTGACCTGTCTCTCAGGTGAAAGTACCATGCGGGCACATTCAGCTCTTCCTGCAGTTCTACAGCAAAACTCCTCCAGCTCTGAGCACAATCAACACAGTTGCTCCGTACCAGAAACAGACACCAACAGATTTTCTTAAAAGTTGCAAATGACACTCATTGAAAAGTTGTTTATTGTAGGATAGTGGCTCCTGTGAAGGTAAACTTCATCCTTAATGTGTCTACCCATATACCTACTCTCCATGGATGCTATGTAGCACCAAGACTGAAAAAAAAGATAATTTTTTAAAACCAGTCACCAGGGCACAAAACTGAAATGTGAAGAGGAGAATAAATTTCTTGCTGGCATAGGCTTTACATTACTTTTACAAATGAGCACCACTGTGCCAACAGTGGAACTGGTCCTGATTTTGTAATGTTTGCTGAACTTGAGTTTAGAAATTGGCCTTCTTGACAGGCAGTCTGATGGGAAGTTTCCCTTCTGGGCACCAAAACAGACAAAACTGCTCCAATAGAAAGAACTTACTCTGAATATGATGATTTAGCTTAGGTTTTAGGCTCTAGCTTGACCAAATGAGTACTTCAGACACTTAATACCCAACAAAGAGAGTCAAGATCTTCTATTGCCAGCACCCAACTGACTTCTTCCAGTGTGAACTAGAAGCAGTTAAGAGTCTGCTTCATCCACACCTTCCTAGCTTAAAATTGATATACATAATCAGAGCAGAATATGTTTGTCACCCAACTGCTAGGTTTAGCCAGAGGTAATTACTTTTATTTATTAGAAACTGCAGCCCTGGCCTTGTCTGGAAGCACAGAAATTACATGACTCTTCCCTGAATGAGAGCCTCAGACCTGTGAAGCTATGCACTTAACGTTGTAAATCCAACAGTACCGAAGTCTAGTAACCAATGCATATCCATAACCTCTACAGTAATACCACGGTATGGTTCAGGCTGCTGAAAAAGCAGATTTCAGAGAATGGGTTGCAGCACAGCAGTACTTTGGCATACGTGTAAGAAACAGAGTCTGAGGTGTCTTCTGACCCTATTTACTCCTCACAAATTGCATTCAGATGCGCAGGATTTACAGAAGTCTTCCTGTGAAGTTGCTTTTCTGGCATCTAGTCTCCACAACGATGATTGCTTATATCTCACATACCCTGCCATATTTCTGTCCACTCTAATCTCAGGCAAAGGAACTTCAGAATATTCACTGTGAATAATAGCCCTTGGAAAATATTCAACAATTTCAAGACTGTATGATACATTTTAGAATTTAGATATTTAATAGCACTGATGACTAGCAATTTTCCACAATTACCATCATAATCATTCTATGTTCTGAGAAGAGGATACAGATGATAAGGAGCTGTTTGAAAAATTAAACTTTTATAAAACATCTTCTGAATGTCTGGCATTTTGATACAGTAATACTTTGTCTGCTTTTCTGACTGCCTGCTACAAATTTGTATTTGCCTTTGGATATTCTTCTTATGGCAAAAGAGTCTGCTCCGAGATTTGTACCTTGGTTTTACTACAGTGAATTATGTATCTATTCAGAGATCATGCTCTCCCAAATGAACATCCAAGCCTGTTAAAATAGTCTGCCAACATACTGTGAAGATCTGGGAAATGGCACACCCTCACAAATGCCAGATGTAATTCTGCCCACAAGAAAAGTCAGATGGATTCCTCCAATAAATTCCTACTTCTTTTGTCTGACTCTTGGTTGATATATGATACCACTGCAGATGTATCCAATTTTATTAAAATTTGTCCCATCAGCTCCATTCTGAAAGAAGAATTTTCAAATTTACCCTGAGTTTGTGCACATTTTGTGATAAGTTGTTCCTAAGCTGAAATCCAAGCTTTAAGTTTTATTTCATTTAGTTCAGCTAGTTCCATATCTGGTCAGACAATCTTCTGTGTTTGTGATTGTAAAAGACAGCTATATTTCACTAAAAGTGCTTGGATATTTGGGCTCACATTTCAGTAAATTTTTCAGTTAGTACTGAAACGGCAATTATTATGTCCACTTTGGCTGAGGTTCAAAATCATCATAACTAGCAGCGGAGTTCAAACACCAAAACCTCCCACAGGACTACATGCAAGACACACAGATCTCATCACAGCTAGCTCTTCAAATCCTCTGCTAAAGAACTGACTGTAAGAATAACATTCTTTAGTGTTTATAGTTTTATATCAAAAGAAAAGCTTTTCCTAAATGAGTGGCTAATAATGTACTTCAAACTATGGAGAAACTGGTAAACCTGTTCTTAAAGATGTCACTTAATCCCTCCATTCCAAAGACATACCTGATGTTAAAAATTATATAGGAAACACACAGTTGAAAGCCAACACAGTTGTCTGTGGTCTTTGCTGAATTTGATATTAACAAAGTTTGGAACTATTCTGAAAACCTCATGCCCTAAAAATCATCACATAGTAGAAAAGTATCCACTAGAAAGTTAAAGAAGTAGCAATTCAAAGTAATTTTTTAAAAGCCTTTTTGAGTGTATACTTGCTATGAATTTAAGCACAATAATTTACAAGTACTTATACACACTGAGAGAACAACTGCAGTTGCTACACATTTAAGATTTTCCTAAGGGGACATACTGAGGAGGTAAGGTAAAAATTTTTTGAATTGGGAAGTATTAAGACTTGACATTAAGCTAATATTGAATGATCTTGCACTGAATTACTCAAACATTTAAAGACTGATGAAATAACTCCATATAAATAAAATCACGAAACAAAATACAGGTATATAAACATGCTATTTGTTCTGCACTGCTTCATGTACAGAAACTAAGCTTCTAATTCAACTTGTCTTTGTGTAGTATTATTACTCTGTAGAAAAGAGGGTGTTTTGTTTCTAAAAATGACATTTTTGGCATTATGCCCAAATTACTTAGGATTCTGAAGATATTGCCCAACAGTTATCCTCCCGTTCCCAGTCATTCATTTTGTTACTAGTGTTTGCAAAGAATGATGATCTAGAATGTCCTTTGTGGTAAGTTTTTGTATTCCACTTTATTCCTTCTCAACTGAGGATATTATAGTTTGAGTCTATTCACATTTAAGGGAGCACAGACTGTAAAAGTTAGTGATGCTCACTGGGAGATACTTTTCTGCTTGGAGATACAGAAGGGAAAAATATTGTGTGAGAAACAGGGAGATAAAATTTAACGCAAGTGTGAAAACGAAGTGGGGTAACTGTTTTTGTCACTGTGGTGTCACAGCTGGCCCTGTGATAGATGAGTCCGAGTCTGCATATGAAATTAATATACACTAAAAACTTTATTAATAGGAAGAATTAATTACTTCAAGATGATAACACATCTTGGATCTAAATCAGATGCTGCTTAAGGGCACACTGGGGATAACTAAGTATTGTTACATGAGTGTCTTTCTCACCTGAGAAAAATACAGTAAAGATTCTATACATCTCAGTTCTTGCACAAAACTACCCAAAAGCATATTGGGGCTTTCCATAGAAATAGAAAACCTCTAAAAGGGGCCTTTAAAGTTGGCAAAATCAGCAAATTTAATCTATCCACTTTCTTTTGACCTTTAAACCTGACCTGAAAAAAGTGTTCAGCAACATAAATTTGATCTCTAAAGGCCTGCTGCAGATCTCATTTTCTGCTGTTTTTCCATTAGGCATTTATGGGACTTGCTGGTGTTACAGGGGACTAGTAAAATGTCGAAGTAATCCTGCAGTTCCTGTGTATGAATTCAGCTTTTCCCTATGAGATGATAACATTTTTTCTTCCCTGCCAAGGCTTTTTCAGATACTGGAGTATAAGACTAATACCATAGGTGTGATGTTTTTTTTTTTTCATTTGGTAACATTAACCAGATCTAGCAGTTCAAGTGTTGAAACAAAAGAATTCTTTTCTGAGCCAATAAGGTGGCTTGGTGCACATCTGCACTAATTGAAATCACAGCATGGCTTTTCAGGATAGGAATTGTATCCAAAGCATACAGAGGATTTGAAGATCTTGGTTGTGTATTTGTGCATTCTCTTAAGTGCAGAGGAGACCAGCTGCTTCCATTTATGAACTGTGCTGATACATGTGCCTCAACGTACCAATGACATAATGTGCAACTTAGCAAGCTAAAGATTTGCCAACTGTTTTAGCAAGGAAAAGGAAAGGACGGGTATAGAAGGCAAGACAATGGAAAAGAATTTATGATAAAAGACATCTAATTTTCAAGTAGAACATTCTATAATTTATGCTATAATTCACAAGGATTAGAGTTAGATGATAAAAATATGATAAAAACAACAGGTTATTACATCATCCTGCCCTTTCATCCACTGATAATGGCCCTTGATTCCTTCCAAGTTCCCCTCTCCTATCTTTTTGGCTATTGCACTGTTTTTCCATAATATAGCCATCAACCTCTAACCCAAATTCACTTTCCACTCCTTTTATGCTATAGTAAATCTTTGATGAAGTTTGCATCACCAAGGCATAATCAAAGTCTCTAAAAACTTCTTCCCCACTCCGAAAACTGAAGTACCTGTTTTCTCATTAATCATCTTCTAGTAGAATTGACCACGTTCTTCTTTCTGAGGTGTTCTTTTTCTCTTGACTTTCATAACTTCTCCCTTTTTTGATGCTTTTATCTCTCTAACAACTCCAGCACATCTTTTGGAAGATCCTCCTCAGTGTTACTCAACATGGTTCTACAGGTTGTTTAAGACACCTTTACACTACCTCTAGCTCTAGCCTATTTCCAGGCAATCTTATTACCAAACACATTTTTAAGCTTGTGAGAATGTCACAAGCTTTCTCTCTCCTCCTCCCTCTCTGTTCAAGTCCTGACTTATTCTGTCCAAGCTGAGACCCACACTTTTAAACCACATTCTCAATTCAAATCTTTTTTAGGACTTCACTTTAATTCTTCTAACAGTTTCTGCGTAACATTTCCTTTACTTTTTTAGTCACACAGCTTAAACTGAGCAGACATCACCTTATTCCAACTGACATGGAAAAAGATATAATTTCCAGTCCATATTTAATCAGATCACTTTCCATTCATCTCCTCCTTGACTGCATCAAGTATTTGGTACTTGGCTCCTCTTCTGGGCTTTCATACCCATCTTAAACCAGATTATCTGTGAGCATTCGCCACTTGCTACTTCACTTTTGAAACAATTAGCTATCTGCTTTTATCCCATTCTGTCCCACAAGCAGATGAAGTGCTTCCCATAAGCCTCTCCTTTTCCACGGCCACTATAAAACTTTTAGCGCTGGAGATTCTGGGATACTCAGACCAACATCACCGCTATGTTCTTATTTCTATGTGCCTTCCCTACTGCACACTCTACAACAGGAAATATTTCTTTGAGTAGCACCCCAATGGGGCTTGGATCTGTCATTAAGGCTCCAAAGCACTACAATAATAGGATGAAAAAAGGAAAAGTTAAGTTTGTATGACAGGTTATAGAGAAGGTTCCAGGGACAGAGAGGAGAGAGAGAAGAGTTTTGATTGTGTTTTTACTTCATGCATACTCACATAATACTGACCAAAGTCAGTTCTGTCCACACTCTGCAGTTGTAGTAAAACAACAGAAGAAACGGAGGGGGGAGCGTTCTAATTCTTTTATTAAACAGCAAAAATAAGATCAATCTTTATTGATCCTGGAAAATCATAAATGCATTTCCATCCAAAAATTAAATACTGCACAGAAGAGGGATGTATTAAAAAGACAATTAGTACCCTGACATTCTCACAAGAGAAGTAAAATCTGGTTCAATCAATGACTGAATTTCAGTGTCAACACAAGAAAATGAAGACTGCGGCCACATACGTTCATAAGCGTTCCTTTGAAAAAAATCTCATATAATTAAAGGTGCTAGTCTCCACATCAAATTCCACTTTGGATGTGGTTAAATTCCAGCTTGGTTAAGTATTTCCTGTCTATTTAATTTCATCCTGTAGATCCAGCTGCACATAGTTATTCCACACTTCCTGTCCTAAACTATCACATAGTGCCATTGTGAGTCATCAAGCAGCTTCATTCTTTTTGATTCTTTATATGATGTATCAATTATGTCATCTAGAAAGTGATTTGAGACTATCTGAGAAGTTACCAGAGATGTCAAATAACATGTAGTGCAAACTTTAAAAAACCCCAACTTTTAAAAGTTAATATAAGTCAACTAAGAATCGGTAGATTTTGGCAAATTACACAGAGTCCACTAAAAAATAAAAGCCAAATAAGAATTAATTCCAGAACACAGTTTTCAGAAAAGTTACTTCAATTTCCTCATAAATAGGCTGCAGTTTCTATGGTGGCATTGGGGGGGGGGGGGGGAGGAGGGGGGAGGCAAGGAGATTTTGAAATAATTACACAAAACTAAAAAACTGATAAATGTATTTTTCTGTATTTCCTCTCTTTCACTTCTTTGCCTTAAATAAAAAGTAGGTGACAAAAACAGAAGTGTGCCCTGTCAATCACTCAGTAATATCCTAGCACTCTAACAGATCACAAAGGACCAGAGAAACTGACTCCTCAAATAACACCTGGTCTAAAAGCCTTAAAAGCATTTAAAACCACTGATCAAAATATAAAACTGAACCATACATAATCCCCAAAGGAAACCAAGTCACTTTTATTCTACAGTCAGAGGTAGAAATAGAAGTCTTTGACTGTCAAAGGACTTCTTGCCAGCTCTCACAGACTTGGTAAACGTAGGTTGCTGCTATTTACATTTTTAAATTTGGGATTCGATCAAATAATCCAGTACCAATTGTTCATATTATTCTTCTATTCCCTCAGTTAGTCATGACAACTAAGGCCTCTGTCATCTGAACTCAGCAACCAGAACTGAACTCAGAACCAAGAGGAATGGCATAAGCCATCCTTTAAAATCTTCTATTGTTACATGTGGGGGAAAGAAAAAGAAATAGTGCTCTAACCATGAACATGTAACGCTCTAGACCATGACCGGAATTACTAGTGTTTCTAAGTGTTCTCCCTGGGTGGCTCCAACATGCAGCACCTCCCTGGTCACAGGCACTGAGTCTATGTATGAAACAAGAAAAAACGTTTTTGGAGGACAAGAACATATTGTCAGTGTGGGTAAGCAAAGCAACAATATATCTAAACGAACGATGAGTAAAACATTCATCCACATGGGAGCTGTCCCATAACTCTTTTGTTGGCTACAGCCTGAATAACCAATAGGAAAATTTACTTGAAGATGGCCCCAATTCCCATCGCTTTAAACCCGCATTTCTGATTTTATGTCTGGGCATTAGGCCCAAAATCCTGAAGCATGTTTGTTCAGGCCAGTAGGGAAGTTCAGGCCAGGCATACAGGGAAGCGATGTCCATTCTTGTACTGAAGCTGCATCACCCAAGCTTCTGTGTTACAACCATGATTGGACGGACTCACAAGAGCTCAATTACCAATGATGCAACTTCAGCCAAAAAATTCCTCTCTCGACTGTACTGCGCTGATGAGTAAACTCTGCTATACCTGCATCAATCAGCTGCCTCAACCTCCCCCTTTCCAAAGGCTGTCAGAGCTTTCACAGTGAAGTCCTCAGCGTACATCATCTCTAGCTACGCAGTCTGCCGATTGGCACATGGTTCTTGTGGGGAAGTAAAAATGGCATGGATGTAACTTCGGCTGAATGCTTCCTCCTGACATTGATGATTGTTTATTAAAAGGAATAAACCCTTCTTAGTATATATACAACCAATTATGAACTTAGCTCTAGTTAAGACAGGCCCCTGGACATCACCATAAGAATTCTGCATGAAAGTTTTATACAAATGAAGACGAGCTGGTAGCTGCCCTTTTCCCCTGTTAACCAACAGATAGGAGCAGTGAACTTCTTACTCTAGTTTCAGCCTACAAACTTACACAAGGTCCATCTACACAGCATTGCCGTTTTCTCAAGAAACCTAGTTATAACATCGCTTTTCTTTGACATTGTTAACAAACCTAGATTTCATCATTCAAGTGGGTTTAAACCAAATTTATGTTCTTAAACAAGTCGGTGCTCACTGTGTCTCAAAAACAAGATAAACACACAAGATAAACATATGCTGCCTACGATACCATGTTTCACAAGGCATCAAAGGGACTGACCCATTTTCTACCAGTATCGGGAACAACACAGTAAGACAAATTGCATTCATGCTACAGAGCATTTAAAGTCTGCAAAGATGTGTTATAATTCCTTCAGCACGTTCCAGACTAATGACCCACAATAGTGAAAGAGCTATTGGTTTTACAATGCAGATCAATGCTTATATGCAGCGAACAGCTTCCCTTGACTTTCTTTACACAAATTACAAGTTGCTCTGGAAAAATGGTAACAGCAAACTAAGTATATGTAATTTCTCTTTCATTTACTCTTCTGTAGATCACGGTACTTGATTACCAATAAAGTTTCTCCGCTCTTGAGTGAGGAGAAATAAGAGAGTGTAATAACATCAAAAACTGCAAATGTGTAAATACATGCAAATGAATCCATGAATGTAAAAAAACCTGGACACACAGAGACACCAGTTAAGCTGTTTTCACATTGAACCTCAAATCACTTTTACTGCAACATGCACATAATGCTTCACATCAGTGTAAATTGAAATAAAGTTTACTGTATTTGCTGATGTAGGGAAACATGACCAAACAATGAGTCTCCTTTTAGCAGTGGAAACACACAAATGATATTTGCTTTTTTATTAAAATAACATGTGAAAGATGTATTACAGATTGAACTTCCTTTTGGAAACTTTAGCTGCCCTGGGAGACAACACAGCCTATAATATTTCTTACTAAGAATATCCATAATAGTTTTGGAAAGGTCTTAAAATAAAATCTAAAATATGCATGAAATATATGTTTTTCATGAGTTTTTTCCCCCTGTCTTTTCCTCATGAGCTCTAAAATGCCAATTTTAATGTTTTAATATTTAATTCAATTCAGTTACTCTTTTCACCCTTTGCCTTGTAGAACTTAGGAGAGAAAGGTTGAAAAGTTAAAGAAAGGGGGAATTTATCTAATTAAAATCAAATCTTTTAATGATGTTATGAAACCACTCAGAGCAATGTTTTAGATTTGCTCCTGCTGTTGTTTGAAGCTGTGGTGTTAAAAATGCCCTGGTTAGAGTTACAGACTGTTCTAAAAAACTGCGAGGAATTTATGTAGGATTTAAAACAGACACATGCTTTTAAAGTCGAGAACCTTCAAATGCTACAGCTAATCCACACAATAATTCAACAACCAACCCATGCTCAAATTCCTAACAGATACCATATGCAACCTGTAATAAAAACTGCATCAAGGTACTTCAAGCAATGGGATAATTTCATTTTCCACTTAAAAGCCCTATTTACTTTTAATTAACAAACTATTATAAGGTGCATGAAAATTATTCCACCATTTTGCATATAATGCTTATATTGAAATGGGTCCTGAAGACATTTTACTATCTAAAGAGATTGGGTTAGTAATTGGATGCATTATGATAACATTAGCTATTGCGTATCTAAATACACTTGACAACCATATACCACAATGATACTTTCTGCATCTAGCCTTTACCTTTTTTGTAACTACAAGAAAAAGAAAGATAGGAGGAAGTGACCCATCTGGTTCAGAAGTAGCATAGGTATAAGTTAAAAAGCAAGAAGAAAAGCAACCTCCAGAGTTCAATGCCATGTATCTTGTTATGGAAAATGGTGCTTTGACAACATAGAAACAAAATGTAAGGATACGCTGAATTCAATGGTTTAGTCTTTACATTTTTCTACCCACTTTTTCATTCTAATATCCCCTCTCTCAACATTCTCCTCTTCCCTGAGGATTACACATCTTCTGGATTTGGACTTTCTCACAGAAATAAACTGTGGTAATAAAGCTGGACCCAAATTCTTGCAGTAGTTAAAAAAATGCACTTCATACAAATAACAGGATGTAATTCCTCTTTTGACTGTCTCTTTGGTTAAGCAATATATTTAGTTGGCTAAATAATTAGGCCATTGCTAAATGTGAAGTTTTTTTCAAATGTGAATCTAATTAGCCTAAGTAAAGAAGGTATTTCATGGGAAATTATTTTTTTTGCCTTCAAGGAGACGATTCTACACTCTGTGTCATCTTATTAACACTCAGCTTGTCTGGTATAGGTCCTGAATGATTTACTCTTGTACTCTGTTCCAAATTACAGATTCAGTAGCTCCTGAATACTAGCAATCTTTATCAAGATTCTCAGGATTTGTATTAAAATGCTTTACATTGTAGAAGCAAAAATTTGACAGCGTTAGTATAAAAAAAAGTTCAGTAAGCCACCCTATTATGTCAAATGAAAATTTTCTTCAATGAATGAATTAATTGTTTAATATCATGATGGGAACATGATACTCTTGAGTGAGGAGATTCAACTTCAGACCAACAAAGTCCATAACTGCTGACAGGATATCACAGAAGAAAGACTCTTTCTTCCCCCATTTCCTCAAATATTTAAGGAATACCTGACCACTGTCAGATACAGGGTATTTGGCTAGATGAATTTTTGCCCTGATTTACTGTGATAGATTTTGTTTTGCACATATGAGCAGTTGGAAAGATTTTAACGTATCCTTGGGCATAGTAGCCTTTTACTCTATAAACGGATTATCATTCAACACAGTGTATCTATTTAATAAACATAGCATGCACTAAACAAAGTATTTAAACTCTTCCATAAAACACCAGGAGCTTAGCAGTAATTCCTAAAGAGAAAATAACAAGATGACAATACAACTCCAGATAGCAAAAAAATCTTGCATTGTCCACCCTAAGGTAACCCTAGTATTTTTCAACAACAGATTCCCACCCATGAGAGCATGGAAAAAAAACCAGAAAACAAAATGAGTAAATAAACCACATGACAAAAAAATAATTTACCCTGATTAAATCACTTCATTCCATGGCCTGAATTTTGGGTGCTCAATTTCTACTTCTGACCTGCCACATTCAACAACTCACAAAGCTTTTTTGGACTGTAGAGTATCATCTCCTCTGTACTAACACATCCACAAACTTCAACAACTTACTAGCGTTCACTGAGTGGATGCATGATCAGTCCATCTTGACAAGTCTGATGTTCATACCTAACATGTCTTAACCAAATTACTTGGCACATAATGCTGTACTTTAGCTGTGACTTTCCTTTCCAATGAGTTTCCTGCTTTCAGGTTTGCATTAATCCATTCTGAAATGGTGAATACAACTATCAACAAGAAAGCATGGTATGCCATCATAAACTGATACGGACAGACTTCTGTTTGGTACAGTTAAATGGATTCATTTAGATTTATAGTATTTTGAAGAGTCTTTTATAGGCACATGCATGCTTATGATTTGGGCCAACCATCTGCAAGAACAGTCAAAAATCAAGAGTTTGGTAAGTTATGTTAGTGCAGCGCTGAGCCTAGGTGAGTTAATAAATGCATCTCAGAAAAAAGGTACATTTAGACAGGCTCAGTGCTGTACGGAACATGGCCGTTGGACTCACATAACATGGCATAATAAACTTGCATCTGCCTGGAGTACAAAGAGCGAACGTGAGTCTGCTTACTTGGGCAGATATTCCTTTTGTTCACTGGAGATTATGGATAATGGACCATAATCGGTAGCTCTATAGTGCGCATTTTGCATTTTTCACTATTATGCACTCAGCTTCCCACCCCTTAACACCCTCCACAATCAAAGAATCTTCCTCAAGTTGCAGAATGCAAAGCTTCCAAGATGAGGAAAGCCACAATCAAAACCATCCCACATAACCTTAATCCTGTTCTTTTTGCATATTCAATATTATCATCATTATCACATATCAAAGCTTTCTTGGGTCTTTGTGTGAAACAACCACTTACCTCACGGGATCACCTCCTAATTTAGCGTAGAAAATTAGGCAGGGTGGGGAATTTTGTACATAGTTTCTGTTGTGATTTTGGGGTATAAAATTCAAATAACTTTTTGCATAATTTCAAACATCATCAGCCATAGTTAATTTACTTTTATGAACGTCATTGCTCCCTTTATCAAATGTAAGATCTCTCAATATTCCATTAAATCCTTGCAAGGTGAAGCTGAAGTCTTAAATCTTTCAGCAAAAAATGCCATCATTTTCTGTCACTCTGGCATCATTAGAATCTTTAAAGAATTGTTTAATTTATTTTCATCATAGAACTCAACCTTTATTCTGCATGTCATTGACAACGTGTTTACCTGTGTAACAGCTACAAGAAGTTCAAAGTAAATATCCTTACACCATTCACTCCAAAATGACAGAACATGTCCCTCCCTGTTTTTCCACAAAGAGATGTTGAAGTTCCAGCTCTATGTGACCATTACTTTCTTGGTTTTTCCCCACAGATCCCATTTTCTTTCCAAGGAAACTAGATCCCTTACCTAGGTGTCAAAATAAGCTCAATAACTCCCTCTCTGCATGAGATTGTACAATGAGATATCTTGTATTTCAAACTCAGATGACACTACTTGAAGACCTGTATAAGCAGCAAAAGACACCATGAAACAGCATAGCCTTTCTGACTTTTCGAATATTTAAAGATGGCACCCCTTTATATATGGCCTTTTATATAAATTAAAAAACTTCTGAGCCTCTGTAAAACGCTGTCTGGATTAAATAATACTGCTGTAATACATGTAAATCCTAAAATATTTCTGGAGTAGTCTAGTGAGAAAAAACCTCTCTGAACAAAATTTATTCAAAACAAAAATGCACAACTCGGCCCCCACCCCAACACTGGATTCCTTTCGTACCTTAAATGACACAAATGTATTTAGAAAATTTCCGTAACTATAGTTAAAGTTCATCAAGCTTCATTACCTTTGTATTAAAACAAAGAATTACTTTTCAGGGTCCAAAATAGAATTAAAAATTTCTTACTCTTACAAATTAAACATTCCAATTAAAGTATTTCTAAATTGTTTAATTCTGAGTTCGAAAGCTGTGTTTTTTATGTATAAATAAACTACTCAATAAAATGGTGCTTTGTCTTTCTTCTGAAGTTGTTTTATGAACAGATGAAGCAAAAATGATCATAAAATGATGAAGTAATTTCTAAAAGCAAAGTTATTGACTTCAACTGAAATGCTTTCTAAAGGTTTTTAATCGCCCTAAATTTGTGAAAAACTGCCCAGGAGATCAACAAATTCATATCAATGAACTGCATTATACTATTGAGAGAACCCTTGGCCACAAGCCAGGTAGAACAAATAGAAAGGACCATTTTCACTTGGCTGCAAATTATCAAAAAGCTAAGAGAAAGCTATGGAGTTAAAGAGACATGTTTGTATGGTGGGAAAAAGATCAAATATTGATCGTCCAAGCTGAGGTAATTAGAGCGGTTGTCAAGGAGATGGGATGCATGTTGTTAGCCCTACAGAAATGCATCTTTGTTTTATATTGAGTGAATTAGCTGTTCAGCAGTTGGCAGTGATTTTTTCTTTTCTTTCTTTAAAAGGCTATACACCATTCAGTAGTAACATATTCCTGTAACTCAATTTTTTAAAAAATAAACATATACAAATACACTTTAAAAGCTTATTCTAAATATTGAAAGTTTTTCTACATAGACTTTTATGTATATTTTGTCAAATGGAGTTGTAAAACATGCATCTTCCTATGCTTTAAGGCTTATACTAGTGTAAAACACCAGACTGTAAATGGAGAGAAAGACGCATGGCGTGGAACTGAATCGCCTGCTGTTTTATTAAAACTCTTCAACCTCGCCTTAGGCAGTAAGTCCTTGCAGATTAATGTCAGTCCACTGGGGACTGGAAACTCACACCACTAAGGACACCACAGAGACCCATCTGCTGGAGCTGGTGCCACTCATGCATTTCATTCGGCAGCTAACTGCTGCTGCTTCCCTAACAGCCCAGCCCGTAATGCTGAGATCTCACAGTGTGGCTCCCCTCTCCTCCAGCAACCAGCACCAAGACGACCTTCGGCTGACAGCAGCATCTTCTGCTATGGCTCACGCTTAGTCAGCGATCTGCCTGGGACACTGAGCAAATGAACGTCAGAACAGAACATGTCATCTTCTAGAAAGATGTGACTGTGCAATGTTACCAGATTCCCCAGAAAGACACGGACCAAACCGCTAAGAGTTTCATCCCTGCAAATTATATACTTCAGTCATAAAATCTACACCTGTATCAAGAAGCAAAATCATTACTGATAGGACACAACCTTTGTGACAACTAGGAATGCGGGGACTGCATGTGTCAAGTCTAATCTCAGAAGTGGTGTTTCTGATAGTCATTTACTAAATATCTTCACCTACTAGACTACTGGCAAAAAAAAAAACCACCCCAAAAAACCCAAATCAGTTCCCCAAATGATAACATAAAGGTGAGATGTAAAAGACCTCAATCCACAATTGTAAAATGCCCTCAGGAAAAACAACCCATCTGATACCTAAGAACTCATATCAGGAACTTAATTTCCTATTTCAGGAATTCCCCTTCAGTGTCACATAACTATTAAGTGGTTTCATACTTCCAATTATAAGACTGTTCTCAGTTGTGTATAGTTTTGTCAAACTTCCCATTTGGGCCAAAATTTGTCAGCACTGGATGTCTTCTTCAAGCTAAGATAATAATCTTTCCAGGAAATTTTAAGCAGAGGAAATTAAAGGAAGGCATGCAGTAGCTCTGACTTGAATTCAGTTTTCCATAGGATGACAAACATGGGAGGACCATGCTTTATCCTAATGTGCTGCTAAAGTATTTTTTAAAATAGTAAAGCCTGAGAGAAATGAATTTTGATCAAGTCCAGCAGTTTTTTTTTCCAGAGAGAAAGTCACCTCTACAGTGCTATCTTGCAGACATTTCTCTCACAAAAATCTGGTCTGGAAACTGTCTGAAGAGAGAACACACCAAACAGCCACCTTTCAGCAGGACACTGAACAAAGCCTTGTTTCCTTACCTTGATGATCCCAATTGTTTTTTTTTTTTAATACTTATCACCATTTTAAAGCTTCAACACTAAGCACTAATGATAGAATTTTTTTTTCTTAGAGCAGAACATTTTCATACTGTTTTCAAAAATCCTGAAAACTTCTTATAAAGAAAAAAAACAAAAAACAGCTGTTCAATCCACCAATAAAAAAACTCAGCATATTAAAATACATAATGAAATAGCCTGTCTTTATGGCTTTGCCGTATGTTTAGTTTATTCCAGGTAATTCAATAAAAATAATTAGCTTTAGAAGAAGCAGGCTAGGTACCAGAGTTGATATGTTTTCACAAGTCTCTATTCCTTTTAAGGAATAGAGCTGTACAGAATGCACGAACCTCTTGCTTCCTTTGGTCATTTACTCCTCCCTACACAGAAGCCAATTCCTGGAATTCCCATTTGCTGGAAAAGGAACTCATTATAACCACTTAGTTCGAATACTTCCCTTCTTATGAAAGACAAACTAAAGAAAAAACCTGAGCCAAGTACAATATTCCATCAGTCTAGATGCCATGGGGCTCCATAACATGGCAATGCTTTATAAAGACCTACTAAGCAATTAGACCCGAGACTGAGGGACTAGCAGCCATTGGGCTGCATATTCTCTCTGAAATACTTAAGTATCTATTTCACATTTGCATTCCTGTCAAATCCAAACTGAACTGAGAAAATAGTCTTTTTTATTCTTTCTGCCATTAAAATTTGGTTGAAAACACAATGGTATCAAAGTAAAAACTATCCTTCAGATTATGAAAAATTGCCCAAAAGAACATGTTCTTGTTCAGATCGTTATAGAATTTTATTCCCTTACTACATATAGAAAGAAAAGGTATATTTCTCATTTGTCATTAGAGTAACAACTTCTCCAGTTCCTCTTAATGGAACTCCAAATTTGATATACCATGAAAATTGAAAGAAAAACAACCCAAAAGACCAATCAAACTACTAACCCAATAACCATCGAGTGCAGATCTGATATGCCACTTTCTTATATCACGTATTTGGTCAATACTTGTCATATATAACAGCGCAATGACTCAGGGTATCTTATCCTGCTAAGACAATATTTTTACACAGTATACTATAAGGTGGTAGTTATCCTTAAAAAAAAAAGATATCAACATTGTCCAACTGGTGCCATGTATTGGTCAAAGAGCTGTATCACAAAGAATATTGTATGAATACTATTAGCTAAATGTTGAAAGATGCTGAATTTTTAATGTAAGCAACTGCATATTTACTATATTGCCATCTTGATCAATAATTAAAGTATACTTGTCAGAATACATGAATAAGAGACATGATTTCAAATATCTTCATTTATTATGCTTGTTTACTTACTTAATCCAAAACCTGATCATATTTACTTATTAGTGAAGCTAAGAGTTTCAATTGCACAGTAAATACCATACATTGGGTTTGGCATAATCAGACCTTTAGACCTGCACAGTACTTCTGTTTCACTACCAATACTGAAGTTATGATTCCTCTTACAACATAAGTCAATTTTTGGCCAACAAAAATGTTGTTTCGATAACAAGCAACTCTTTTACTTACTACAGGCACATGGCAGTTGGCCTCTGAGTAGGAACAAGAAAAGGGCAAATTTTTCCTCTTCATGTCCTGCTCGCAGTAATAGACAATAACCCTATGTGTTAATAACACAATAATCTTATGTGTTAAAAACTGCATCAAGCTCACAAATCTCTCTCAAAAAAAAGACCAGCAATGGGCTCTATCTCAATCTGCTTAATAGCAAGGGCAGTTCAATAGCTGCAGAAGAGAAATCATAAGATGGCATGCACTGCCCTTTAGTGGTTGTAGAAATCCTCACCCATGAAGTACACAACTGCTAGTATATCACAGAGAGGAGCATACCTTACTTTGCTTTTCTGGAAAAAATTGCAATACATTTTCCCCAAAGCTAAAGGTAACAGTAGCTTGCATACCTCAACAAGATGAAAACTATTAGTCTCATTTCAACGTAACAAATACTTGAACAGGAAAGGAGTTTTGGGGGTATTTGTTTAAATGTGCCACGGTTTCTGACTGATCAAACTGCAGAGCAGGATAAGAAAGGAGTAGGCTTGAGAAGACAGGAAAAGAGAAAAGTTGAAATCAAAGAGAACAACAAAGTCTTTTGTTCATCCTTGCAACACTGGACAGGGTCTTAAGGATTTTTTAAAAAGAACCTAAGCAGGCCTGGCATGTAAGATACTACTTTTGAAACTACTCTTGGTGACCATCAGTATTACCAGACACACAAGTAGCTTTGAATACTGAACCCTTAAACTTTTCTTTCAATTCACTGAAATTTCAGGTAACTTTACATTTGTTTTCCCTCTCGTGCCTTTAGAAGGCCAGTGATAATTGCTATCTGATTTCAGCAGAATATGTAATGCTTCAGTATTCTTCCACAGTTACTCCTTGTACTGCTCACAGTTCCAAGACTGCAGCTATTGCAGAACACAGCAGCATGAACTCTCAAAGACCTGATCTAAGCTGACTTTAATATTGTCTACAGGCTAATGGTTGTCATTGAATTCTTTAGGTTACTGTGAAAAATCTTAAGTTTTAATAGAAGTTTAAAGCTCATTTGAGAGAAAGACTACTATTTCTAGGCTAGTAATAGTGTGAAATAAATTGGGTTTAATTTTAAGGTCTGCTATGGATTAACTGGCCAGTCATGACTGTCATGTCAGTTTTGTCCTCTACACGTTCATAATATTTCAAAAGTGTACTGAAATGTTCTAACAGAAGGGCTATATTTACTATTTTTATTTAAATGATGTATCATGCACAGCAGATTTTCTGCTCTGAAAATGAGGGCTTTTATATTAGCTATCCAACAAATTAATCTCCAGGACTGCAGAATTTTTGTTTAAAGTCTCATTAACCTTACACATGATAAATGAATGAATGCCATCCTGTATTTTCCTCAAAGCTGCAATGAAATAATTTTACTGTGAAAATCCTAGGTGCACATTCAGAATTACAGAAGATGGCCTGTTGGCCCTGGAAATAGCAAAATTTGCACCAGGTCTAAACTTAAAGTATGTTGCAGATATGGAACATGAAACTTCTACATCTTCCTGGTGATTTTTGTATTTCGGTAATGATCACTTTGTCTCAGTACATTTCTTCTGCCTTTATCTTACCAGTAAAAACACTCAGCAATTCACAGAACAACACAAAGAAAGGCGATGAAAATGCAAAAGTGTATCACAGGCAATTTTCCACTGGGAAAAAAGAGGACTGGAGAAGGAATGTGTGTGTCGGATTCTAAGTTACTGCTAGACAGTAAATATTTGTTTATTACATTATTAGGATGGCATGCAGTTAAAAATATAGTCCCTTTTTTTTTTTTTAATTCCTATTATTTCTTATTGCGTAAACAGGAGCAGATCAGCACTCAAAGTCTTTGCAAAAGTATTTCTTGCTCACTCTGTGACCATGTGGACTATGACACAAATCCATTGTCACTTGATTTGTTTTGATTTCAACACATTTACCCAGATTCTTATTACATAGTTATTTTATCATTTTAAGTACAGAATGACCTTCCGTGTATTTGTTATGAATTTGGTAAAAACGGTATGCACTGAGAATCCAGTGGCAATTGAAAATGATGGCACGTGTACTAGTTCATAGTTACATGTCCTGCCAGGAAAAGACCTGCAGCAACCAAGTAATAGGAAAGCCTTCAAATTAGTCTTGCATCTTGTCTGTGACTGGAACACTAGAAAATGTTTTAACTTCATTATGTTAAAAATTCTGTTCTAAACCTACATTGCCGCAGTACCTTTCTTAGTTATCGAATGTTTGCTACCAAAAATGAAAGGCAGTTTTATAGTACTTTCCCAAGGGAAGAAGATGCATCTCTTGTTTAAAAAGAAAAATTAGATTTTTCCCTAGTTCTCACCTGTACAAAACTCCCAACTTTTAGATGTTACAGAGAAGGGATTGAGACTTTGTTAACAACATAGCTTTGTTCAAAGATGAATGGAAGCTTGGTTGCTTTTTCCTCTTTTAACATCTTCAAAAAGATAATTAGGAGAAGCAGCATAGTGGGAAGTAGAACAATCTTCATTGACCAGCAGATAAGGTAAGGAGATAAGATAGCATGGCTAATTAGTCTTTAAAATATGCATCTTGAAAACCATCATTACTTAAAATAGATATTTGTACTTTTTCAAAAAGTTACACATTCAGTTATTTTGACTATTTTCTCAGAGGTGGCATAGTGAGGCTGGATTCATCCTGTTTAAACTCTACAAACCCCTGCATTCACTGTGTCCTATTGGATAAGGCACTTGTGAAACAGAGGCAGTCAGCTGGTAATACTAGGCAGAAGGTCTTTGGCAGAACTTAGTTAATGAATCTGGGCCATGATGTCCAGTGGAGAACTTGGAGCATCTAAAGAATACCAAGGAGTTAAAATTATAAAAGTTTTAAGCTATTACAGGCCGCTTTCCAAAAAGCATGACTTCCAATACTTGAGCATGCAAGCCAGATTTCATTTCTGGCTCTATCTCATAATGCTGTAATAGTTTAATTCAGTTGAACTAGAGCTTCTGATGTACTATTAAGAACAAGAGCTAGAACAATACAAATGTTTTATAAACTGCAGCAAAATTAATTTGCAATTGATGAGAGAGAGTAAAATCAATAATGTCCTGCAGCAATTCTGCATCTGTGTTGGCTTTTGGCAAGTTCTGCTGGCTGCTGAAAAAAATCCACCATTGATAAAAGATGCATTTTTTTGTTAATAACATATTATATATTACTATGATTTTTATTTAAACCAGAACCAGGACACTAAAGTATGTATTAAGGCTAGTTGTGTGACCAGGAAATGAAGTTGGCATTCTCTAAGAGTACTTTAAAGTCTGGGAATACCAAATCTAACCTTCTCTAGAGTAAACATATCCTGAGATAAAAATGGTTGTTATTTCTCATGTCTGAAAAATTATTTTAAAAATTGCAATCACACTTCTATGATAATAAAGAAAAATTTGAAGTTACAGACACAATAAATTGTGAACTATATAATGTACATACAAGCCTGGTATCTTTAGAAAGAATAAAGTTTGAGACTGTGAGGGATGTCAGCCAGAACAGAAAGACAGATATATCTGTGTATACCTGTGCACATGCATGTAATACAGATATACTCTTGCTTATATGGTCGACAGGTCCTGAATACAACATCTATCACACAATCATCTCCTCTTTACAGCATTGTTCAATGAATAAGTCTTAGTCTCGGGACAGCAAAGCAGAATTTTGATTTTTAATAATGTTATATATAATTGGATTCATACAGAACATTTTCTTGGAAGATGCCTCTAATTTCTTCAGAAATATAATTCATAATTTCCTTTCTGAGCACATCACAATCATAACAGGGATCGATGGGACTCATGGGTATATCATATATATAACTATTAGTGAATACAAATGGAAATACTTGGCTGAAGCAGTTATCCCTGGGGCAAATTGTCAACCACAAGGCAAATAATACTAATACTTTCTGCTTATAACAGAAGCTGAGAAGATTTCACAAGTATTATTGAATTAAACCAAATAGCAAGCTTCCAAGCCAAGGTTCTGCAAAAAATTCGAATGGCACAACCAGGAATCAAGGCCTTTTTCATGGCTTCTGACTCAGTATCTTCACCTCAAACACAACCTCAAGACAAACTTTCCCTCATTCCCTCTCTTCCCCCTAATAGTCCTAGGTAGAACAGTTACATTTTGCAATTAAGACAAGACTCACATTAATTACTTACTTCCAGCTTTGTCGTTTCTCATCTTTCTCACAATCTGTCACTTAATATTCGGTCATATTAAAAGTATCAATATCACACCAGTACTGTTCTGTGAGAACTTTGTATATGCATTGTGAAATGCAGTGAAATAATTCTCTTTTTCGTAAAAGTGGATCATAAACTTTACTATTACGAAGTGATGGCCATCCTGAGGAGGAAACACATTTGTTGAAATTTTTAGAGCTTTCAAATATCATAATGGGCTTGTGCAAAATACATTACTTTATGACATAATTTAAAAAATTAGGGTTTAGAACTGTAAAAATGGCCTATATTTCTAGCCCTCAGGGTTCCAGTGATAACTTTAAAAATAAGAAATGTTAAATAATGCAGGAGTGATCTCCTGAGTCAGCAAAGAGCCTTGGCCACCAGCTCTGCTCAGAAAACTTCCATCTTCATCAAGAGCTTACTGAAATGTCATTACTGCAGCTAATGTCATTCCTGTTCCTTTTAGATGAAAAACCTAGAGAATGTGCTTGAATTTAAAGAACACGTATGAAATAGAGATGATTCTTGTTCACTTTGGGAGGTTTTGTTCCTCCCAACTAAAGCCACCTTATTCTTTCTCAATTTGCTTATGAAGTGATGTTAACACAGCACTTTTATTCTAGAAAAGCATTCAAACAAGCAGACAATCAAGTTTAGTAATTCCACTGAAATTCACATCCATCCACAAAGTTAACGCTAATTTAAGGAGAGAACGAAACAAACCGCAATATCATTTTGCATTCCAAGACCACTGTCTGCCTTAATTTCCGTGAATGGTCCAGACAGGGCCATGCCTAGACAGCCTTTCTCTACTGTTATGCTGATACATGGGAAGAACTGAAACTAGTCAGATGGACAAGCTATCAACATGAAAGCCCATCTGTTATGACAGTGTTAAGCCCCGCTGTTGTAACAGCAAACCTTTCATGAATGTTGGGATGTTGTTAGCATCCAGAAACTGAAAGCTGATAAACACAAACTCTTCTACTTAAGCCAGCATTATTTTTTCATAAAAGAACCTAGGAGTATACTAATAAGCTAAGCTTTTTAGTGATGAGGTAAGAGGTATAGCAGAAACAAGTGTGGGTGAAAAATCTTCCTATTGCCTTTTCAATTACATGGCATTTTCTGATATCTACTATACAAAGTGAGCCCAGAGATATTAACTGAAAACGACTGAAGAACATGTATTGAAAAAAACCTGTTGAATAAGAATGAAACTGCTTGCCATTCTTAGAAAACCAAACAGGAAAAAAAATATAGAAAGGACCAGATTTTTCTTTTTTTCTTATTTCTAAAAAAACTAGTGGGTACTCAAGTCATCTGTCTCTAAAGGATGAAGAATTTAATTTATAGTTCTAAGAAACTGCAGTTTTTTCACTTGCATTTTAGTAGCTTAAGCCACTAAACCAGTTCCTTATGTGTAGAACAATAATGGTCTGATTTTGCTGAAGTTAAATAAGACTTTGTCCAGCTTTCAATGGGACAGAAACAGACTGTAAGGACGTTTTATATAATCACTTTTAACATGAAGATAAAATGCACATAGCTTTTATCTATTCTCTTAAGGAACTGTACATAAATCAACAACATTTTGCCAAATACATGCCAGGATTATTTTTTTCTTATTCATTTAGAAACATACTAAATTGCAAAAAGAATATACTAACATACTTATAAGCAAACAGTATTATGTACCTTTGCTAAAAACGGGCTGCTGTTTCTGAATCTGTTCTACATTATCTTTCTTAACCTGAAAATATACGGGAGGAATTACTACACAGAATTTTCTCATGCAAATACACAAATAAGGTGGGAAATCTTCCCCCGCAACATCCCCAACCACAAGTTTAATTCATTCTTAGACTGAGTGAAAGGAGCAGGTTACAATGACACAGTAACAATTCGTTTTAGTCAGTTTAATGATAATTACGCTGCAATCATCATTTATTTACAAACATGAAAATGCTTGCTTTAGTTATGGAATTAATCATAAAACACATAAGGTATTTAATATTGTAATTAAGTATAGATTTATTAATGACACATAACACTTGTAACTAATTAATGCACACAGTTAATCATTAAGTATCTCGCTAAGTGCTTATTAGGGTGTCTCCATCCATGGACAGCTGATATTTCCCTTTGTCATCTGCCTGATATCTTCACATTTCAAGACAGCAAGGAACATAAAGGAAGGTAAGACCTTTGAGTAACTTATTTTGTATCATGGGTATTCCTTCAGATTTCATTGTGCTACTGCTTTACAATTACAAAACGACCCAACAGCTCCTGTCTTGGAATGCTTACAATCTAATAATTTAAAATCTCAAAAGCAGGAAGTTCTGCTAGACCCAGATAACTTGTACTTTGTGTTAGAATATACATGTTTTTTCTTTTCATAGGCATTTGCATACAAAAGTACTTCGTTCTTAATGACAAAGCCTTTTATTGATTAAGGAAATTTCCTCTACACAGGAAACGTGCACTACCTCGAGAAACCCAAAGTTTGCAACTCATCTACACTTGACATATATAGAATTTAGGATGGTTATGCATCCTGTGTAGATGGGCTGCTGTTTCTTATTAATATCATTTTATTATTTATTCATGTTGCAGTAATGTTCAAAGTCTCTGATCTAGATCACAACTTCATTATAGTACAGGTGATCTATACATAAAGGCTGACTCAATTCCTACCCTAAAATACTAACTTTAGAAAAAATGCAAGTGAATGAGATACGAGGTACAAGCAAAGTAATTAAGATCACAAACTTCCTGTTAGTTACCTGCCATTTTTATAACCTCCATAAATTCACTATTGCCTTTCCATTTCCTCCTCAGCCACTGTAAATAACTTAACAATTATGTCTCTTGCAATTTCAAGTTTTAACTACAAGAAAAAAGAAAAAAAGAAAAATACTGCACTGAATCAGAACTGCTCAGCTTACTTGGGATAGCATTCCTCCCATGGCTAGCTGTACAAATCTCCCACAGATTTTTAGTGGCTCCAGCTACCTCCTCCTGTCCAAGGAGGAGTGATGGCTACTGTCACGTGTGCTGTGATCAGTCGTTCAAAACTGTGGAGTTAAGCCAGCTGTTGCTGTGTCTTCTAAATATAGTCCTACCCAAAGAACGTTCTTCTGCCTTGCCCCTGTGGGGCACATCCTCCTCCCTAAAAGTTGTTTAGAGATTATACTTCTTTCTTATATAATAGGTTTTTTTGAATGGTTTATAAGCCTCAGCTTCAGCACTATGAATATTTTCAGTGTGATTTCATATTTAAAGTTGAAAACATACCCTTTGTATTGCTCGCTTCTTCACCTTTCCCCCCTCCTTGCTCCTGATCCCTGTCTGCAAGTCTCCTCTTTCTGCCTTTGTTATTAAATAATTAGCCAACATTTATAGAACAGTACAAATGTCTGGAAACAGAAAACAAAGTCCAAAGATTGGGAACAAAAATACCCCAACATAATTGGATACATGCATTGATATTTCCATGGGCTCTGAAACCAGTACACATGACAGGGCTTTGTTTAAACAAGTTTTTCTGTATCAGCCAGATGAAAGTAACAAGTGTCCTCATGAGCTAATTTCACTAGTTAGGGAAATCTTCACTAATATCTTAAAATATCAGACAGAAATTTATAACCAATGGATCACATATCCTTTATCAACTGCAGAAGACTGGATTCTAACCTATTAAGATGACTTTTTCTTATTTATGAAATGAGTACTTCTGTAAGGTTTCCAAATGTTTCAATTAAATCAGTGATATGTTTTTATCAGAAAGCTGAATGAGATGTAGCTGCTTAGTATGTTTAGGTAAGTAACCTTTTTTTTTTAAAAAAAATTAAATTTCCAATAATATGGTACATATCCTATAATATTTTTAATACTTTATCATGAAGGGAACTTCCACTACTGCAAATGCTGGAATAAATCTTAGTGATATTAATGTGTAATTTATATGACAGTAGCTAGATGATAGATGTCCAGAGCATCTGAGATCAAAACACTGAATCAGTCATGAGCACATGCATGTCATTATCTTAAGAGAAACAGTATGCTCCTTTTCTACTTCTGAAGAAATGATTCAAATTTCAATCCAACAATGTAAAATTTTTCTTGAAAATACTTAAGCTGCTTTCTCACTATGAGAGAAAACAAGCATCATGAATATCTATCAAGCATTAATTTCTATGGTGTTGGGTTTTTTGGTGTTTGGTTTTTTTATTTTAAAAAACCCTCATGATGAGCAAAGGCTAACAGATGGCTAAAATGATTGTGTTCAAATTGTCCAGAGAAGTTTGCCTTGACCTGAGACCTTGCATAAATAAATATATATACGCTTATCTCCCCCTTAAAAAACAGGACATAAATGGATTGTGAGCAGTGCAACACAAGCACACATACACTAATAAAGGCACTGTAGATAAAAACATGTTAAAACTTTCTAATAAAAACCAGTGAATGTGTGAAGCACAAGAGATTATTTTTTTTAAAAGGAAGAAATGCATACTTGTGGGACTAGCTCACTGATCTCTCTCACCGTCCACAATATCCCCACCCAATCCGAACATAAGATAGCATCAGATGAGTAGCAGGCACTCATCAATACTCTTTGGCATGCTAACGTGACTTGGAATCCCTGAGTTGATTGAGAAAGGACAATAAATGAAATAGAGTTAGAATTACATGGTTGATGGTCAAAGACACTAGGACTGATAAAATGGCAAGCTCAGCAAGTAGTGATAGCTTCACATATACAGATAATTCTACCAGAGAAACACACTTTAAAACATGCCTTTCTCACTGTTTTGGGGATGCTGTCTCACTTTGAGCTATTACAGATACCTTTCAAAACAACATGTGTAAAGGCAAGCCACAGCCAGGATGCTCACCCGGGGACTTTACTTGTACTCTTGCAAACTTTTCAAAATGAGTCCAAGGTATCCCAAATAATTTTTAATTCAATAACAACTGTGGTGCAATGAAAGAAGAATGCTAGTAATAATACAGAAAAAGAAATTATTTTTTGCATAACCCACTCAAAGCTGAGTGATATGTTGCCATTAAAGTGAAACATCTGAAGTTCATTTTGGAGTTTAGCTTTCTTGTGCTAAAGATTTTTCCAATCATCTTTTTTGGCAAGAGGTGATGGGCAATATATACTGCTTGAATTAGTGTTACTAATTGTACTTACTCTGCAAAAATAGATATTCCACTCCAACTGAAGCTCTGCTGGATGAAATAACAGGGCTTACATAAAGGGCAGTTTGCAGCTCTCATTTGTTCTTATGTGAGCTGTTTGTTTATATTTTTTCACATCAGCTGAACATCAGGTGCTCACATTTGTACTATTATGCCAGAATGTGGCCTTCCCACAGCTCTGTGTTAGGAAACTTATTACTTCTACCAAAACCAAAGGCAAAAGTAGCAAATGGAAACAAGGAGCAGCACAGTTGCCCCTATCAGCTCTATACCCAAAAAAAGTCTCTCTGTAGAACAGTAATCCTTTATAAAACTTTTAATGTCTCAGTACATTCTGAAAACCAAGCCACAACTTCCAACACTGAGCATAATAGCTATATTTGTTCAATTGAAGATCCATTCAGTCCAATGTCCTGCCTCTAATAATGGCCATGAGTGGACACACACAGGGAAAACTAAGAACAATTCATGCATTTATCATACTTTCTCCATGTAATCTTTCAGCCTCCAACTGTTTCCAGCTCAAAAAATTTCCTGAGCATGCTGTAGTTTCTCTTATAAGGCAATACTCAGTGAATCCATCTTCCAAGAACTTGTCTTGGAAGCGAACATTTTGCATCCACAACCACCTTTGGCAAGATGTGCCACATGTCTACTACCCGTATTTATTTTGAATCTGGCTTCTACTAGCTTGACTAAGTAACACTTAAGTCTCACCTTGGAAGAGATACTGAACAGTTGATCCTAATGTATCCTCTCGCACCACTACTGATTTTTTTCAGCTTCTGTAGTTTCCTCCTTCCAGCTGTTTCTTTTCCAAGCAAGAGTCCTATGTTCCTCATACAGAAGCCATTCTTCATCTTTGCCTATCTTACTGCGTTCCTCTGAACTTTTTTCCAGTTCTAGTACAACCTTTTGGAATTGACAGGACCAGAACTATAAGCAGTATCCAAGGTGTGGATTTCTTTGATGACTTAATGATGTTTTGTCTTTTGTGCCTTGTTCTCTAGTCCTTGCTTTATAATTCCTAACACTTGGGTTGCTTTGGGTTGGTTTCTGTTTTGTTTTTTTTGTGGTCTATCCAGCCAGATGAGAACTATTCCAAGTGCCCTCTGCTTCTGCGGCACCAAACAGAACATGGATGTCTGGTCCTCTGCATGGTGTTGCTTTGAAGACTGCTCCTATTGTATGGCACTCCTTCCAAACATAGACATAGCTGTATTACTTGGATAACCCTTACCCACATGTTTGCTGAGTCCTTCAACCATCACAAGTTGGATTTCCCTTTGCAGAAGCCATACTGACTTCCCTCATGTGGACTATATTTAGCCCAGCATTCATTAACTCTATTTTATTATAGTCTCCACTAAATTTGCCTGGTAAAATCTTCCAGCTTACATGCCTGTAATTCCTTAGACACTTCAGGGATTGCTTGAGCAACAGGATTATCTCTAATAATCTAAACCAAAATGTTTAAATACTTGCTAGGGAAAATATTAATTCAGAGATTCCTTTGTGTACCATTAGAATCCTCAGACAATGTTTTTAAAGGAAAGGAAATGATAGAGATGTTTCTCTCTTGGCCTTAGATAATGTGGTAATAGATGCAGTTGCCAATCAAACCAACAGAAAATATTTTTGTACCTTAAGCATATTTCCCTTTCAACTTTCTGCCCCCCAAAATCACTTTTTTCTTAAATTTTTAAAGTAGGCATGTGACTGAATGAATACAAACATTCACTACAGATGCGAACAGAGTCGTGTACGCTTCTTCTACATCAACCTTCAGGAAGGGAACAATTTATCTCTGTTCTTCAGCAAGCACACTACATACTAAGCTTGCATTTTCTGGTAGAAGGATGAAATACAATTGTATCATCTCTGATTGCCGCAAAGCTGCAGCTTGAAGGCATGTGGTATTTATTAAACACAGTCAAAGCTGCTAAGAAAGTCAGAAGCAAATATATCTGACCAGAATAACATTTTTCAATTATCAATTATCAATACTTAAGGAAAAAAGACCTAAAGGCTTCTTTAACAACAGTTCTGAAAATCAATTCAGTAGTTCATAGAAGGCCTTTTCCAATAAATACTCCCTTATTCACAAAGACAAGGTATTTGTTGCTTCTAAAATGCTGTTCCCAGCAGTTCCACGCTACTCATGATCATCCATGTTTGGAGCATCTGATTAAACCTGGTCCGAGAGGTGGCTGCATACAGGAGTGACACAGCTGTGGTAGTTCTTTGCTGCAACGTAAGCATCTACCTGCTTCTGTGTGTCTAACTGGATGAGATCTTCTGTGCGCACCAAGTGTTATCATAGGACTTTTATTTCCATTAAGCTCTCAATGGAGGCTCTTGCAATCTAATTTTACATATGTTTTGTGTTAGTCACATTTGCAATTACACAGGTTATCCCCACCTCCTCATTACTCCTCATTACATTATTATAATTGAGAGTTGACTAATTAAAACCATAGGTGCAGTTTTAGAGCAAGACATACTTTTCCTGTAATAATACACAACTCCCCCTTCCTTCCTCCAAGGAAACTACAGGAAATTCACAGCCAATGCTCCTCAGTAGAAAGTTTTAAAATATTGATCGTATGCAACAAATCTACTGATAAGTAGAGGAATCATCATTTTCCTTCCCTTCACCTCACTGTTCCCCAAAATATCAAAAGACAGAAATTTAACAAATACACTAAAGACATAATACCATCTCAGGAAGGCATCATACAGGAGATACAACAGAGAGGGACGTCTACCTTTGCACCTCATATTTTTTTACTTTCCCAGGGAATGGGTGAGAGCATTTCAACATATGCCAGAGCAGTGCTAATTGCTGCTGTAACGCGTGGTGGTTACCTTCTTTCAACAGCTGCTCTACAGCACAGAAAACAGAGTTGAAAGTGCTCCATCCCTTAAGGCCCAGATGCTCCCATCCCCTCCCCCAGCAGACTTCCAGGCTGCAGTTTGGGAAAGCCATGGGGGAAAGTGGCTCGAGGGGCTTGTTACATTGCCTTTGAAGCCGAAGATCTACTGCAGAATGAATGCACCACTACAGCCCTGCCCTAACAGACACTGTGTAAATAAAGGCAATTCCAATTTTATAAGTAATTTAAAAAAAAAAACCAAACAAATAATGTGTAATTTTTATCTCATTATGCCAAATAACAAAAGGAAAAAATTATAATAGGCACATTTCTTTGAAATCTTTCAAATTTAAATTTCTGTGTATATACCAGTTTTCACTCAATTACTACAACACCATCTACCCACATTTAAATAAAAAGATATTTTTAAAACCAAGTAATACATTTATGTCTTGGAAGTCCAAAATAGTAATGTACAAGCATAATGGTATTAGAAGTGGGGGTCAATAAATATGCCTCACATATACCCTTTTTTCTTTATTAAAAATGTAAATGTGATGTAGACAGAGTTAGGCCACAATTACTTGCACACTTTTATTATCAGCAGCGGTAGGGCAAGTAATTCCTAACTTCCACCTTTCCCAATTGCTCATTAATATCCCTATACCATGGCCAAGTGAAGACACGAAGGACACGGAGAACACTTGGGTTACTACACTTGGGTACACTACCCTCCACAAGAAACGTACAGAGATTTGAAAACACTGCTGTCTTGTTTATCTTTAAGACTATATTGTCTGTCATGGAAATGGAGTAAGCACTTTTAAAATAACGAATTTGCACATAGTTATACAACCACATTCAACCATTTAGCAATTTTTTTTCCAAATGACAAAATGAATCGAGGCAGAATTCACAGCTTAAGGCCTGAAGGTGTAAGACAATTAGATCAGGTGGGCCCAGACATTTTTCTGGAAAAAATCACCTATTGCATTTGGTGACAGACACAGAAGCGAAGCAAGTGCACACTGCACTACTATCCGCTCACCCTGGCTTGGCCTCACGATGTTTGCGCTTTCAGCTAGCAGAGACTTCCAAGCCCAGCGGATCCTCAGGAGAATTCCAGCTGCCCTAGCTGGGCTCCGGTCCTTCACATCAGCCACGGGCTCAGGCTTTGACATCCCCGATTCAGACTCAGAGGGATGCTTCCTTCTATGCCTGCTTCTTAACAGTGTTTCTCTTGAGTGTGAAGTCACTCTTGGGGATTCCTGCAACCTTGAGTATTTATGGCTTATTTGGCCCGTGCATCCCTAGTTTTTTTTTCTACGCTAGCAGAAATCTGTTTCAGCCGCCATCCCTTACAGCTGCCTTCGCCATGCCCCTTACTGCTGGCTGGACCAATTTAGGTTCCTACCTCCCCAGGCAAACCAAAGACAATGCTTCCCAGGAGGTCAGTGAGGAAAAAGTGCATCACTTCCTCAGGAGCTCACATACCAAAACCTATTCATTACATGTGAAGTAAAAATTACTATTATATTAGCATTCACAAGACCAGTGAATACAGTTTAACCCTAGCTCTAAAGTGACAGCAAACAAATATGGAATGAATGTTAATTTGGGGAGGTGACACCTAAATACAGACACTGGAACTGGAGTGGGGAAGAAGTGCACTGTGAGATTTCTTATAGCTCCCATAGTCTGAAACAGATTTGCATACGTAGTTTGTACAGGTACACACTTGGGATACAGTCAAAGCTTTAAGCTGGCACTAGTTTTTATGGACAAGTTTAAGTATTATCTTCAAATTATCTCTTTATAACATAAATACTACCAAAATCTTAAACACTGTCGAAAGCAGTGTTACAAAAAAGAAATAAGGTATAAAATGTTGCACATTTCTAGGTAAATGCAGAATGCTTTAAGCACTGTTAGAAACATAAAGGTGACATCATTTTAGCCACTAAAAGAATTGTGAAACTTGTTCTCATGTACAGTATGAGTGCTATTACGTCATATATTTTGGAACATCCTTAAAATAAGGCAGATCAGATTAACCGCACTCACAGGCACCACTGAAGCCATAAAGAAAACAGCAGCTCCAGCCAGAGCTCTAAAACTATTTTATAATTCTGAAATTAGCACTATTATGTACTTCTGACATACTTGCTCACTATATTATTATTTTACAACTAGTTTTCCCCGTTCCCCCCGGTACTGGTAGCTTTCCAGATAAATTAACTTATAATATGTTATGGGAACATTGTTATTTCGGGTCAACATTTTCAATATGAACTCATTGTCTCCATGAAGCAAAGAAATATTATAATCCATTAATATCTCTTTCAACAAAAAGGATGAAATCTTCCCCTGCTTAGGTTGATAAACACTTCGGTGTCAAAACTAAGCCTCTTTATCATGATAACCCAGAGTAATGGTCTGCTGCTCCAGGCACTTTATCTACTTTACAGATGAAAAATCAGTTCTACTTTCATGGAATTAGATTAATGCCATAACAGGAAATACTTCTGGGGCTGAACTTGCTTCATGCCTTCAAAGCTGGCTGTAAATTTAAAATACTTCCTGAACTCAAAAGATAAGACAGGAGAGACGGAAAAAGAAAAACAGTGGAGTGACCCTCTTTCTGAAGAAAAATATTGCTTCCTGAAAAAGCTGTCGAAAGCTACTTGCTAAGGACACTGTGCTCCAGAAGACCCAGGGCAAGTCTGGTTTAGTTGAACATGAGGATTCTGGGTATATATCAGACACTTGCCATAAATCTGTTCCTTCCGTAATCCTCTCTGATAAACTTTTCTTTTTTTAGTCATCTTACTTGGCAAAAGCTGAAGTAATAACTTTCTCAGCTTTTAGCAAATACAAAACAGCTTGCTATTTTATGTACAATATTTTCCTAGTATTACAGTTTTGCAAACTTTGAAAAATGCTGACCCCAACCTTAAAATTGAATTTCAACTCTGCAAATGGACCACAAGCAGCAAATTCAGTAACACCTTTATATATAAATAGCCTTACAATAAAAGATGTAAGGCATTCTTAAGAGTAATTTCACATTTATAGTAACAGAACCTGAAGTCTGATACAAAATATTACTATAAAGGCAGACTTTAGGGAATTCTCTGTTAAGTTTGTCAGGATAGGGAAGGTTTTCTTTAGTTGCCTCTTCCGTCAAACAGTATATACCAAGGAGTCACTTTTTTTTCATGTGGTATACATTTAAACACATGGAATATCACATCACTAAAAACTCAGGATCAAATATCTTAGTAAATTTTTACAATTAAGTACTGAATAACAATAACATTTACATACTCAGAATTTTGAGTCAGTGAATCTGAGGAAAAGAATATATGTGATTTCTACCCATTCGTCTTTTGACTAGATCAAGAGTTGTGCCTACTTGGGCCAACATTTTTATGGATCGTGTAATCCCTTTTGCCTTTTATGGTTGTTGCATTCAGTACATTCCTGCAGTTGGAGAAGAAAAGCACTTACTGTCTTGCCTCCCTGTTCAAACTTCACCTCTGTAATATTAATAGCCCAAAGACACATGGGTTTAAGTGTTTATTCCTATGCCCAGGCACTCTTCACTTGATTATGAAGCAAAATTGTTAATTTGAAACAGTAAACAGGAAAGGAAGTTTATTGACCAGCACAAATCTAAAACCAGCACAAAAGGCATGGTCAGCTATCTTCTTGTAAGCATTCATGTTCAGGCTTCCATGCTACGTGTCAAGAGCTGCACGCTATTTCTGAACATCAACTTTACTCCCAGGTTTAAACAGGTAAATAAAAAGCCCATCCACAAATCACCATCAGTCTTCAAAGATCACATCAGATCTGCAAGATGCATAGCCTGCAGCTCTCTACTCTCTCATCTCCAAGCACCAATTTAATCAGTAGGAATAACTACCGAGGTTTGCTAAAGACGAGTGGGAGGTGAGAGAATGCTGTGAAAAGGGCAAGTAATGCAACCAACTGAATTTTATGACAGAATTGTGTAAAGCATGCATTTACACATTTTTGAGAGATCAGCTTGAAGTTGAAACACACACACACAGTTTAAATGTTCAGGAAGACTGTAACAAACCAGATGCTTTTCTTAGTAAATTTTAACTGAGCTTCTCACAAATTATAATTGGATACGTTATTCTGCTAGTTCTTTCTGTAATACAAGGCTACATGCTGAAATAAACCAGCACTGCCGTGGCAGGATCTACCATCATCTAGACAACAATTCCACCTTTGACCTTACAATATGCTCAAAAGTCCAGGAAATAGAAAGAAAAAACCCTCAAAAATTTATTTTAAGATTCCCTCACTATGAATTGTACCCTAAATACCCGTTATTTCCCCCACATATGAAATCCATTCATAATAGGCAGTTCTCAGAGATTTTTTGGAAGGATTGCAATATTGCTATCAGTATTCTTTTTGCTTATAAGTCTTCAGGATCAAGTGCTTTTTCCTGAACACCTTATGCAATGGCAGAAACATACTGCAATTCAGGGACAAACAAGCTTAGCACCAGGGAAATGTAGTATTTCAGACTAGCCTTACTCAAGTAAGAGAGCACTTTTAGAAACTACATTTAAATTCATGTACTAGAATTGTCCTGTGCACCAACTTTCCTGTAAGGAATTGTAGGTGCATGGAACCAGTTAATGCAACAATAGAACTACCTGCTTCTAGGATAAAGCAATCTTGCTAAACACCACATCACTGGCATTTAACTCCTTTAATAGCTATACTGATTGATGAAGATGGTTCGACAGACAGAACCAGAGCTTTAGTCCTGTATGTGGTTTTCCTGTCAGTGTTTTACGTAAGACACACGGAAACCACAGGACTCAAAGGGAAAATGTAATATCACACCTGCATATTTAACTGGGCAGCCTTATGGAGCAGAATATAATCTTGGCCACTAGCTTGTATAGAAATATTTTATATTGATATATTATGAAATAGTAAGAGCATCGGCCTCACTAGAAAGTTAAATTAGGACAAATTAACAGTGTTTTCTTCTACGAAGTGGCAAATATATGAAAAAGCTAGTCACTATTCAAAAAAAAGGTAGACTATTACAGTAACAAAAAAAAACCAAAAAAGAAAAGCAATAGTAAGAAATATAAACTAATTGGTAAACTAATTTTCTTCGGTGTTTTTTTTGTGGTTTTTGTTTTTTTCTGAGGGATGGATTTGTTTTATTTTATGGAAGACACGCTGAATCTGAGACCTTGCATTTTCTACAAATAAATATGTTAGCTTCTATATTTGGATTGCTGACAAGCAGGGTTCCCACAATAGGCAGCCATTGTGCTCTGAGACACTGGTACGGGATGCCAGCACCCCAGAAGCGTCAAGTTTCCATAGAATCCTCTACAACTTACAGACAGCACTGCACCCAATCTCTACTTCCACAACACTTCCTTGCATTCACACCTGTTAGTTTTCTCTTTCTTTCCGCAGCACAGACATTGATCTTGCTGCTATGGGCTTCAGAGCACACATGAAAATACTGAGACTACACAGGCCATAGCTCACTTGAACGAAGAACCATTTGGATCTTCTGTATGGAAGAAATGAATGAAAGACACCGCAATGCTAAAAGGCACATATCAAGAATCCACTCATTTGTTTTATCAGAGTTAAAAGCACCATTATGAAAGAATTAAGCTCCTTTGTGAAATGGATCCTTCATGTAGAAACTTCAGCGGGAGACTTTAGCCTTATCAATTATTTACATGTGAAGGAAAGTTTTATAAATTAACATTGCTTCTGTCAGAATGTTGTTATATTTGCATGTATTTAACAAAATGTTGCCTTCTTCCACCTACACTCAACTAGAAATAGAGCAAACATTTCAGTCTTTTCATTAAAAAAAGCCACAGAAATACTGCTTTCCTGAACTTCAAACCCTCAATTTAATAAAGGGAGGCACGTCAAGTCTGAGTAGAAGCTGTGTCTTTTACTTCTTGAATCTTTCACTGTGAAGTTTATTACTTCAATTATTGTGATACATCAAGTCTAGAGTAAGACAAGATCCATAAGCAGAACATGTGATCGTGACAGGCACCAGCTGTAACACTCATTCATCTACTGGTGTCTGTAGTTGTTACAAAAGGGCTGGAAGACTTCACTTGAGTGAGCTCAAACAATCCTTTTCTGTCCCACATGGATACCACATCAATATCCACTTTTGTGAGAGACTAGTCTTCCAGAAAATATTTGTTTTAAAAGAAGAGAACTGGAATACTCAATTTGTTTGGTATATTTAAGAAAATACTCTTCAGATTTTCCCCTGAGAACGTATACTTGGTATTTATGAGCAGGCTTGTTGTATTATGAACAATGATTTAGAGGAAAAAACAATTCTTGAAGTAGCAACAACATTACTGCTAACTATTAGCCCTTTTTATGGACAGATTGTTTTTTACATTTCAGAGTTCAATTCAAAGTGTGGACATGATCTTTTGGAGTGTTGTCCTGTGAGTGGTAACCTACAAGGGAAGGATAAGACTGTCAGCTGTTACGCTTATCTATAAACCTTACAAATTATAAGTGGTCTGCACAACAGCCTGTATCAATAAGCATATTTGCTGCTGTGAAAACATGGAATTATTTGTAAGGTTGATTTTATATCCTCATTTTGAGCAAAGCTACAGGCAATTGCCAGGGTTAGGTGTAGGAGGGCATCACTGTGATAAAATTTTTTCAGGATATTACTGATGCGTTGCAAATCACTGACTGTTCTGGCATTAAGCCATGTGTAGCACCCCACATTTTATAATTACCAAGTTTTGTTTTGTTGGTTTTGTTTTGTGCTTTTTTTGTTTGTTTTGTTTTGTTTTTTAAAAACTTACTGCTACTGGATGTACAATAATCTTAGGTTTTTAAAGCAGCACAAGTTTACACTCTTGGGAGAAGTACACATATCCATGTACGCAACTCTTTGCAAGTTGCCTAAACAATGTAAAACAAAAACACAAAACAACAGGGTTTGTTTTTTTTTAAAATTCAAAAATGGGGTAAAACAATGTAAGCAACATCAATTTTCCTTTTTTTTGTGTGGGATTTTCAACTTCACAAAAACTAGTGTTTCTAGATACCACCTATAAAATAGCAAACTGATTTCTGGGAAGCATACAGTCTTTCTTCAGCTTGCTCTCTTCTTCACTGACAGCACCAAACCAGACAAACAGACTCAGGCCTCAAGACAGGTACTATTCTCACATGCTGTCAATTGTTTAATTCCTTTTGTCTTTACCCTCCCCAAATCCAGACAACTGATTTTTTTTCTTGTATCTTTTAATCTCCAATTTTCCATCACTAGAATATTTATATAATTCTATCCTAGGTCTTCTACAGCCATTCAAATGAGTAAAGAAAGATTTTCTGTTCTAATATCAGGGACTAGAACTAGGAAAAAAAATGACGTTCCCCTCAAGCTTTACCTACTTGAGAAAAACTCATTGCTCAGTAACTACCAAAAAAGCAAAGAAAGAATCTATATTAAGTTTAGCAAATAATTCTGAATAAATTGCAATCATACATCCTCATCTGAAATTCAGTGTTCAGCTCTTGGGAGCCAGAAGCAGGTCTCCATGATTGCAGGCAGACCCAGTGTATGAAAAGAGAGTAAGAAAACCGGGACCGTGAAATTTAGAGCTAGGATGCCACAAACATGTGAAAACCAAATATTACTCACAAAATTAAGAGATACTATGTATAATATAAGAGTGAAAAAAAGGAAGGATAAAGTTACTAAGAGAAAATAGAAATCTATGCACACATGCTGTATTTGGGCTTGCCCACATTGGAAAATAAATATACAGTAAGCTAGATTGTATGTACTCCACGGTAACTTCTGGAAAGGCTATACTTGGAGCTTATCCATGTTTTTAGTATGAAAGTACATCTTGCAGCACCTTCAGTGTGGTGTGCATTCAGAGTACTCATGTAATAGTAGAGCGACTACCATGCTATAAACTCACACTCTTACTACTTCCCAGTTTCTGCAGGCAAGCCTTAGGACTCTGAAGCCTTTAAACACATTAGCCCATCCCACTTCAAAAGTTAGATGCCTTTCCTCACAACCTACCCACACTAATGAGATCCATACAGCGTCAGCCTGGCATTCTACATTCACATCATTGCTCACTCCATGTCGACCATCTCATATGAACGCACCCTTTCTAGAACAAACAGCTAGCTTCTAGCGTCAGGAAGGACACAGAGAACAACTGCTCAGTGTCTCTCATACTATGGGGGCTAAAGGACATAAAATAAAATTACCAGGTGGCAAGTTCAAAACAAAAAAATATACTTCATACATACACTACTGAAGTGTATGACTTGTTATTCCAGGAGACCATAAATGCAGAAGTTAAAAAAACTATTATTTACATTTACTTGGGAAAAACTCACAAACCTCAAGAACTCTTGAGCAACATGCTACCACCTTTACTTGAGGAAGACCTTGAGCTGCAGATTACTGAAAGCTGAGAGCGTATTTTGTGCACATTTCCCTATACCGTAGCCATGACCTACTCTTCCCTTAGCACTTATCTTACTCTATCAGCTCGCTCTCTCAAAAGTTGCAAATGTTGCTCTTTTGTCCCACAGTTTTACTTCTCATTTATATTTCTCCTTTTTATTCTGTTGAAGAAAATATTTTAAAAGAAAATAAACAGTTTCTAAATCCCAGTTTTAAATACGTTTAAACACCTAATGAGAGTGACATAAGAGGAAAAGAAAAAAAGGAGTTTATTTAATCAACATCATTGATTTAAAGCAAATAGAGGGGATGAGGTTAATTCTTGGTTTTGGACTTAAAAGGAAAATCAATGACAATAACTTTGTCCAACCCATGCCTGAACAGTTGTGTTAAACAACCTCCCTATAACTTTGGAGAGCACCTTAAACTATCAAGATCAGTCAGAGCACAAAGTACTCATAAACAAAGCATTGCTCAAAGTAGTTCAACTCCCATTCAACTACAACCAATTGTCAATACTCCTGCTATGTCACAGCTTGAGCAGCATGGCCATCTCTGAAAGCAGACTTATCCAACTGCTTTCAAGCCAGTCGTAAACAGCTACAAATGCATGCAATATCAGCTTTGAAAGCAATAAAAAATGTTGTGCATTTCATAGCAAGTTAAATCGTTTTCTTCATTTCTCTCACGTACACCACTTCTTGGGAGAATTCACTTAAATCCACAGGAATTTTCCTAAATCTAAATCCATTTTGACAAAGCAGCAACTTTAAAGTGTGCTTAATTTTGCATTGGACTTGCTAGTATCTGAAAATTTATTTTCTGAAATGAAATTACCTTTTCTGCTTTTTTTTTTAGGATTAGCTTGCTGAAGTCAGATGACAAGCTATCTTTTAATTAAAAGAGGAACCCACTGTAACATTTATATTAAAAATTCAAATACGCATTATGAACAGTGTTAATAAAATTTTAACATGTTAGTAAGTATACAGTATAGTCATCATAATGCATCAAATATTTAGTTCTAAACTTATCGGGTGGTCTTACTAGCATGTAACAATCTCTTATAAAAATCTGTGAGGTGTAACAAAAATATGAGCAAAATTGGAGAAAAATTACACCTAGATTTACTGCTACATTTGAACCACCAACCATACGCACTCACATTAGCACAAGGCAAATCAACCACTGCTAGTCTGGGGCTTTTAACAGCCAACAGTCACTGAACTTCAACCACATACGTCTGGAGAAAATGATTTGTTTGCTTTATTGTGCTTAACCAATGCTACCCTTTTCAGGAAAGCCACACTGTAAACCAAACGGGGTTTCCCACATCCTAACAAAGTATCTTAAATATGTTGAATAAAAACACAAGCAGCATTACCTACAGTGCACTAAACTCCTTTATAACATGCTCTTTGCCCCCTCTCTCATTTAATTTCCTTCCATATTGTGAAAAAAAGTCATACCTCCTATGTATGACAACTGCTGCAGATTGTACCGTTACTGCTTTTTAGACGATTTATGAGGTCCATGACTCAGTTTTAAAGGCCCACATGACTGTGGGCTACCCAATCCTGCAGTTCATCAGCAGGAGAGATTCCGAGAATGACAAGATGAATTTTTCTATTTTACATCAAATTACAGTAAGCAACATAAGTCTTCCATGTGGCACAAGCAAATTAAACTATAAAATAAAAGACAAAGTATAGAGGACATTATCATGAAGAAGGTTGAGGTCTAAGGAGATTTTTAAAAAGGATCTCTCTCTGGAGACTAAACCAACCACCTTTGCAACATAAGTCCTCTGCTTCCACACACTTGAAATCCAGGATTTTATTGCCAACATGGCAGTAATCTTTTTAATGTGGCAAGTTAGAGGGAACAAAGATGACAGAAGAATGAAATCCAATTTTTCTGGCCTATTATTACCAAAACAGCAGAGAGTATTTTGGGGCTGAAGGATCTGTAGTGTTCCATTATTTGAAACATTATGCCAAACAAGGCTATACAAAATAAAACAAAGACAGATCAACCATATGTGTGTCCTTTTATAATACTTTTCAGACAAAAAAATACTTGATATCAGACATTAGAAGCTAAGAGCTTTCAGAAAATAAACAAACGATAAATTTCAGTATAAAAACTGTACTGAGAAATTTTGGGAAAGCTGTCTTCTCATCAGAGGTTTTGGTGATGAAAAAAGCTTTATGGCAATTACAAAGCAAAATGAGTCATTATAATAATCCTTGACATCTGGGTAGAACTGGGTAGTTTATTATAATATATTCTCAAACATTTGTGGCTCTTGTGGCAATAAACACTACTGACGTCGAAGACGAACCCACAATGTTTCACAGGATTTCTAAAAGCTTTTCAATATTTTTAAACAACAGACTTGAATTTAAGAACTGCTTTTACGCCTGCTCTAAAACTTCTTACTCATTTGTCGTATCAGGGAAATATTAACTCCTCCTAATTTGCACAGGGCTTATTTTTGAACCATCGTCTATTTCAGTGCAATCATAATTTCTGAGTATTGCTAGGCAAACTTATCAGTGAAGGCAAACAGAACTCCAAAGCAAATATTACTCATGTAGAATTTACAGCTAACATGCTTTATGCATTTCATCAAAACTTCCATTTTTAGCCAGAGCTCTTCAACTTAAAGGGATATAAACACATTCTAGATTTAGCCCAAAAATCTGTACAGGATTGTCTCTAAGATTTTGTTTAATTCATAATGCAAATTTTTAGTTTATTGATGTCATAATAAGTATTTATTATGAGTATTTAATCTTGCTTCAATTAAAATAATTAAGGTACATATGCAAAACATAAGACTACACCAAATGTAACTGATTTTTCTTTTTATTTAGCTGTGGGCTAGAAGCTGTGGGCTTCTAGTACAGATGAGTCACTCTGCAACACTACTTTTTGCCAGTGGCCATATGAACAAACCAAGGTTCTTATTATCTCAATCCCCCTTTTCTTGTTGTACTAAAACCGGAAATTGATTTCCATTGGACGTTTTGAATTGGCAAAACCAAGAACACACATATGCTACCTAAAGGGCACATACACTCAATAATATTAAGACTTTTTTGGTTTTGTTTTTCTTGTTTTAAGAGTCTTCCAGCTACCAGTGGAAGCAGCTTCCATGAGTTCCAAATAAAGTTATGTATTTTCTATTAACTTAAAACTAAAACCTACCTACTGTTAAAATTACAAAAATTGAAAACTTAGCTGAATTGTAACAAGAGGACAATACAGTATTGTAAAACTGATGCAATGTTAAGTAGTATCTATTTACAATAAAATGTAAGTGACTACTTTTAGCATTACAATATACATGGTACTAATAAGAATGAAAAGATAAAATGATGATTGAACTTAGATTTTTGGAAAAAACTCTTACTGGGTATAATAATACTGCTCAAGTATTGTTAGGAGGCGGAGAAAATGACTTTCCAAATCCCAACTGATGCATCAGTTGCATAAGCACAAATACATTTATGTTATGAGTAGAAAGGAGAAAGCAAGAGCAAAGTCTAAGGTTTACTATTCTCTAGTCTAACTGGGCTGGAATGATGAGAATGGGGAGAAATGTGGCAGTGCTCTTCCTTCCTGACAATATGTCACTCAACACCAAAATATCCTGTACTCTGTCAAATGGTAAGAATTATTCTCCCAAATGGGGAAACAAGAGGAGGCAAAGATGACTCCAGGTTAAATATATATTGACTGTGATTCAATTATAGGTTTTTAGCTATTATAGCCATTTATAGCCTTCAGCTTAGAAAATAGAATTCATGTCCTGGGTGGCATGCTAGGTGTTGCCTTCTACATGTGAAAGTCTAAATCCACCCTTGAATTTTTTACTTACTTATATATTATTACATTGTACAGTCAGAATTAAAAATTTTGCCTTCAGGGCATATATTAACTGTTCAGTCTCCTTCTAGTTGGTAATACAGGCTGAAGACAATTATGGCTTAACAAAATCTATTTTCAAATCTAAAACCAATAGCTTGAACACTGTGGAAAACACAATAAATGCTCTGCCATGGTTCACAAGTGTGTGAGCTGTACTCTATTGTATAAATATTATCACAATTTTTCCGAAAATAAAACATTAAAGTATATGTATTCCTTTTATGCAAAAGAGTAACAGATGTAATGTTATAACATGCCCAGGAGCATTTTTTCCTAACATCTCAAGATTTATACTTTTCTTTTTCACCTCTAACACTTTTGTCTTACTTTTCATTATTGTTCATATTTTTTTCCTCTCACTAGGTCAAAAATCAAGAATGAGAGGTGCAAGCCATGAATTTTTTGAACTTAAAAGCTGCAATAGTAAATTATCAGCTCAAAGGTCCTCCTAGTCTAGTATCGCATCCCAACAGCAGCCACAAGTGGATGTCTAGACAAGAGTAAAACAAGAGAAGCACATACAATAAATACTCTTCCAGCTGCCAACTATTTTCAGCTTAGAGGATTTCCTACAGAGATCTGCAGTTGCAGAAAGACTCAAGTGCTCTTCTGATACTCTTCCCTGTCAGGTCAGTTATGACATGTTGTGATACGAAAATTAGCAGATGCAATCAGATTATCTATTCATTGGTAAGCTAACCTCCAGAGTTATACCAGTCTCAGGTTCCTCAGTTACATAATTTCTACATATTCTAAAGTGGTTTTGCTGCTGTACCCCTATCTTCCAACCTATGATATCACTTCATGAACAGAGCAGCCAGTAATCACTTATTTTAAAAATAAAATTGAAATTAACTTTTCTTACAGATGAAATCAATTCAACTAGTGGGAGGGGGGAAGAAAAAAAAAAAAGACTATTCTAGCAAACAGGTATCTCCAAAAGATAGCAGCATGCCTGTAATTCTACATTCTATAAAACAGGATATTTGGTTAGGGAGCATGACTGAAGTTTAATATAAAATTGATGTGCTAGATGGACTGAATAAAGTAGAGAATGTGCCTCCAATTACAGGTTTTTTTAATACCCTTTTCTGATACTTTTCTACTAAATGATAATATTGAATGTTTTCTGTTGTTCCTTTTAACACTGTACAACACTTGGTACCAACTCTGCAATTGGGTGGATACTATGCAGACATTTTTGCTCAAAAGAAAAGAAAGATGACACCTGCTTTCAATTCTACTGACATAATTTTGTCATCATACTGATAAAACTAAGAACTTATTAAATTCATATTCTGAAGGTTTGGGGGCTTTGTAATAGAAAGTTCAATGCTTTCAAAATAACTAGAATCTGATGATTTTATTTAACGTATTTACTGTATCAACGTTCAAACATTTGATTCTGCTGCAATACAAACCTCACAGTATTCAGTATAGGAGGCCATTCTAAAAAAATTCAAACATTTTCTGTTCCTCTTCCATGAACTACATTTTACACTCCTGTGTTACTGAGAAATGCATTAAAGGTAGGTAGGTCACATGATTTCCCTCCTGTCAACAAATGACGGCTCAATTAGGCAGATAAGAATCTACAGCCCTCAGCAGAAACTCTCTTCAGACCATTCTCAGCAGTATAAAGAAGCACTTAGGGACAGCACTAGTTCTGGGGAATGAATACTTGCTATCCTTTATATACATGCTCATTGAAATTTTCTTTTTCTTCAAAGAAAATTGGATCCTTCATATTGTTGAAAATTTTCAATCACTTACAGTTTATAAGTTTTTTTTCTACATTCAGCTACAGCTCATGATTAAAATCAATAAAATGGTGAGGAATTTTAATTTTAGCACATTGCTCTACTAATTCTAAATTGTCTCTTGGAAATAATATATCTTAATAAGTAAAAGAATAAAAACTCTAAGTTTTGACTCTAGTCCTCAAAGGACAGGGAAATTCATATTTAAGGATGAAATTTATTCTTACCTTACTTTGCTGTGATCAAGTGCCTTAAGAACGCCACATACAGAGTGCCAATGATAGTAAGCCCAGCTATAAACGCCAATACTCTCCTGGGTGCTCTCAATGGATAATACAGTTGTTTCTGCTTCATTCCAATTACTCACACCATCTTCCACGCCCACTACCTGCTGAATTTTTTGCTGAAAATTTCTTAATGTTAACCCTACTGTGAAGAGAAATCTATTAAAAATACTGTGGTCTCTCACTTAAGGTTATGCAGAGAGAGCGAGAAAGAAAATTCAGTACCTCCCTTCTTTCTCCCATTTCTTCCATTTGTCTCGTTCTTTAAGATTTTATGACTCTTCACAATGCTTAGCCTTTACTTTTCACAAAACACCTCAATGTTGTTCAGCACCAATTATACTCCATATGGTCTTAAAAAGACATGTTCAGAGGCATATGCTGAGGCATATTTCATGCTAAATACTGTTAACTGCTGTTCCCCACCATTTTCAAATTTGCAGGAAAGTATTGTTATGTTGCATCTGGCAATAGCATAGTTGGCAAAAAAATATTAGGAGCACTGGCATTCTGCAAAACAACTTCAGTAACTTTAGCATAAAAAGTGGTAACAAGACAGATCATGTCATCTACAGATCTTCAAGGGCTAGACATTATTAGCCACATAATGCACACAGGAAACCTTGTGATTTATAAAGGGCTTTGCAATATCTATGGACTATGGACTCAGACTACGGTCTGAGTATGCTGATATTTTGCCTGAGCAGCTACATTATTTAGAAACACGAGAAAAAGCCCATTGTCCTTAACGAACACAGTCCTGCCAATAAAAATTTTGGTGCGAGTATGATTAGCCTGGGAAGATGAGAGCATTTCTGCTGGTGTAGCAGCTGTTACAAACTGTCTCCACATTAGGGTGCTTATGCCAGAGAGAAGTGTAAATCCCCAGGAGGATTTTCCACAGCAGCTGCATCAGCAAAATCCTTCTATTGTGGACAAAATCTAAGTGCCCTTACCTTTTGTTTAAGTCTAACCTTTGCAAGGATTAGTACTGGTGTTTTTATCTTGTTCATATTGCTAAAATGATGTTTCATCAGTCAAGCCCTACCTGCTACCATGATGGTCTGGATATGCCTTAGAAAGAAAGAGTGTCTACCTCTATTTCCCCAACTTAGAAATTTCTTCTAAAACAGCACTCATTACTTATTCAGGGAATTTAGTATTTCCTTAAGTATTCCACCCTGAATTAAAGGACGAAGAAAAGAAAAAAGGAGGATCATCTTTCTTTTGACCAAACCAGACAGTCTGAAGCACATTTACCAAGCAGGTGACACAGCTCACTGCCGACTGAGCATTAGCCCCATGACTAGACTAGAAGGATTAAAGCCACACCACAAAACCTGCTCAGCCCTGTCTTTAGGACACAGTTCTATTCTTTAAAAAGAAACTCAGAAAACACCACGAAGATCTCAACTAAAGCAGATGTCCCCTGGGAAAGGGGAAAGGTCTTTTCCTCTATAACACCAAGACCAATCCAGAATCTGTCTTATGTCCCATAGCCTCTTTCAAATGAACTTCCAGAGCCTCTTTTTGGAATCAGTCAACTCCTTTTTCAAAAAACACCCGAGAACAAACAAGGCTGGCTGGATTCAACTCTTCTGCCTCATAAAGAATCTATCACAAAGTTCTAAAAAGCCCAATTTGCAAGGCATACTATTAGCATGTTTAATATCTTATCACTGAAAATCTGTGCAGAAGTATTTTTGCAAAATACGTTTGTACTCTAAGTACACAATTGCTAAGCACAATGTAGCACACTTGACACAGATTTTTAGGATATTGATTAGCTATTCTATAAAAACATTTTTACTTTTTAAAATAATTGTTACTTGCAGAATCAAAAAGTAGCCTTCAGGTTGCTATCCAGCTTGCAACCCCTGCTATTTCAAAACAACTGTAGTCTACAGCATAGATCAATGCCATTCAGTACAGTCGAGTTTTTGAACTGAGAGGAAGCATAAACGAATCCCCTTGCACTATGTATACATATTCTAACATTCTATAATTTTAGTGCAAAAGTTACTGCCTTTGAAATAGCAAGCACAAATATGATCATTTCAGAGTGCTCATTTCAAAGCAAATCATTAATCATAACTTTTTGCCAGGAAAAAAGAGTTTTGTATTTAAACAACTGCACCATCCCTATTACACATGTAAACAATAAATGAAACTATAATTTCAACTTCAGACCAAGCAGTGGGCTACCATAAATAGCTTAACTCAGCTCTCAAGTTACACACATGCACATGGGTTTTGCTGTTAAAAATTAACCTTCTTCATGTAAAACAGAGCACAATTGCTATAGTATTTATATGCTGTTTTTAATGTGGCAGTTGATGACATAGACACAAAGAATACATATTCCAGGGTCATGCAGACTACGTCGTCTCCACGTGTAAATGAGATCAACTCCTTCAGAAGAAAGGTGGAACCCCAAATTTCAATCAACTGTACACAGAGTGGTGACTACCAATTTATGATAAATTTTGGTAGTCAGCATCCAAAATAAGCAAGTTACTTCAAATTAGAGTACCTCAAATTTCAGTCTTGAGAACAGTCTTAAATTAGTGATTCTTTTCAAACGTTATCAGAGAAGTACTGAAACAAAAATATAATTCAAGATAGAACCAATACTGTTTCAGTCAGAGCTTCTAACTCCTCGATTTGCTGGTCTTTAGTTTTGTGATTTTGCTCTAACAAAGTTGACATGGTAACAGACAAAATTCTTGTGCTCTCATGAAGAGAGCATTTAATAAAGACTGACATGCAAGAGGACCTGCAGTAAAAATTTCCCTTCAAATTGACTCACCTCACCCCTTAAGAGTATGAAAGCTTCCCTTTTTAATTTACATTTAAATAGTGTGTTAAGTGTGCCCAGACTTTACATACGATTTGAGACTCAGTGTCCCTAAAGGCAGAGGCATCTGGGAGCAGAGGTCTCTGCAGCGGTCTGCGGGCGGCACAGCAAGTCCCTGTCCCTGGTGGCAGAGCTGGCCCTGGTGAACGCCTCTTCTCACCACTCCCCGGTCTGCTACAAAGCCCAATTCAGCCTTTGCAGACAAGTAGCTTGCAACCAAAACACCGATTTAATATTTCAACAGATTTACAAATTCTACTAACGAAATAAAAGCATGCCTTCCCCCCTCGCCCCCCCTCCCCCACTAAAAAGCAATATACTTTTAAAAGGGTAATGCAATCACAACCATTATGTCAATGAAAATTACATGCTGGGTTTATCTCTGTAGGTATCTGTCAAATGCAAAGTGCACACATCATCTTTGGAGTAATAATGATGTTTTATCATTTTAATTACAAACACTTTGAAAAAAATCCCTAAAGTGTACCAATTGGGGTGGTCTGAATTAACAGTAGCTTGATAGCCCAAGGGTAGCAAAAATAGATTGAGCTACCAAATTTCATAGTAGTTATAACAGCTGTCTTCTTGCCTCAGGGAACCTGGGTATTTAACAAAGCAGACAGCTTGGCATTGGCATCTGATTAGTAATGTGGGTATTGTTGGACAGAATACGCATGGTTTTATTGTTTCACTGTTTGATTAGGAGAGCTATGGCATCATTTAGCTTTTATAGTTAGCTTCTGTATGTTCACTTACAGGTACTGTAAACAGATATTTTCTCACTTATCACTTGCTGCAAGTAGGGAATATTGTCTTGAACATGATCAATGAAACATGACAGGATTTAAATGTCAGGGTCAGTTGCCTCCCCATTGCTGTGCCAAAATTTTGTTGAAACGACTGTGTAAGTTTTTCTACTTGGGGAGAAAAGTTAATAAGGTGAAAGCCTGTTCTTCCCTTACCACAGGATACAAACTATTTGGAATTTAAAATCATTTTAAAACATCATTTATTCCAGTTTAACTTTACAAGGGAAAATTTCTCTTCACAGAAGAAGTCTCAGAGGAAAAATCCAACTGTTGGGCTTTCTGGGAGAGGGGGATTGGTTTTTATTTTTCTAATTCCACAGTGGTCTAACAGTTTGGATAACCACTGGGGGTAAGAGAATCTCTGGTTCAAAACCAATCTGCTTAATGGTAAAAATCTTAGTTAACACGCTTTAACTAAAAAGGCTTGATCTCGGGGAATAACCTTAGCACAAACAATAATATTACTCTGAGGTTTGCGTTTGAACTTCATAAAGCCAAAAAGACCCCCCACGTGGCTCTTCCCTCTTTCGTTCTTTAAGTATACATCACAAATTATTGGTGCTTGTTGGCAGAGTTCAAATCACTGAACTCATTGCAAATAGTCTACTTCAGCTAGAAGTACATTCTTTTACTCTATCAAATCCATCTGAGGTAATAAGACTTGATGTTTTATTCAACAGAGCTGAGGAAAATTGTTGCACAATAGGTTAATTCAAAATGGCAGCATAGAAAATGCATCTGTCAGTGGGGATCAAATTACAGGGCAAGCTCCTCTCAATGCTTAGAAAAACAAGTCTGCAGTTCTACAGATTATGTGCATGTGTGTGTTTAAAGGGGTGGGAAAGGAGCTAAATATCTGAGCTAACCTCCAATTAAAGTCAATCATAAAAACAGCCAATTTAATGAGTACGGATTTCTTTGGGTAATTATAACACCAACCACTTTTTTTCTCCCTCTCTTTTAAATCTGTAATTCTGCCTTCTTGTTATTGCTTGCTTTGTCATTAATCGCCTCAGGAACTTGATTTCCTAGCAACAGACTCTGCCACCAAACATTTGGCTCCTGTTCAACATTTTCTTTGTGAAAAATGGCACTGCTATTGCTGCCTGGCTGTTGCAGCTAGACTGGCTGTGTAAGTGCTCTAATAATGCATTCTTCTAAAAAAACACCCAAAAATCACATGATAAAAGGAGCGATGACTGAGCTTCACTAATTACTGTGCTGAAGAAGTGTATCTGCAATTTAAAGGCTACTGGGGTAGGAGGAGAATGACAGGAAAGGAAACATATATATTCTTCATATAAATAAATATAATTAATAACATAGAGGTGAACATTTAGAAATAAATATTTTTACGATGTTAGAATCTCATTAATTTTCTATTACGGAAAAAGGAGGTACAATCTTTCTTAAAAGTTGATGATGCATTTTTCTGCATAAAGTATAAAGCATTCATCTTCAAAGAATGACATCTTGAGGATCAAACTTTGCAAAAAATAAGAAAAAAGTTTCTAATTCCCTTTTCCACATAAGTTACTGGCAAAATTGTCTATGCATGAGAAGTTATACCTGAAATGGTAGCATAATGCACACCACACCCTAAATACATCACAGAATGACATAACACATGCTGGTGCCAGTTTAGACAAAGCTCTTTTTCGCATTTCGATAGAAGAAATAAAGCTGGGAATGTCTATATTTATGAGAGAGAAAGTATTTTCCCCATATTTGTTTTGGAAGCCAGTAAATGGCAGATTTGCTTCCTGGTTAGATACAGAGTCTGTCATCTCTCCACAACGAATGCATCACACTTCAGCTACAACTTCCAGAAAACACAGTCCCTCAAGATGGTGGGTTTCAGGAAGGCAATGTTATCCCAGGCCAGCAAAAAAGGGCCACAACTAACTGTTGCTAGCTGCAGCTTATTCTTGATGGTTAAGATATTCAGAATGGTGTTTTCCTGGCCATAAAACCTATTCCTTATTGTGAGAAATAGTTTTGCATGTCAAATGGCATACATACTGATGCCAGAGCACTATGGCAAAAGTTATCAACAGAAAAAAAAGCTATTGTGGGGTTATTCAAACAAATGTCTTTTTAGGGGATATTTTGATTCCTGCCAGTGTCTATGTCTCTCGTTTCCCATGATACACATACAGATCCAGCACATCTCAAAGAAAAAACCCTATCACAATCCATTGTAAATTATCATATTCATCATAGCAGTAAATTACAATAAAAATGCCTTCACTGAATATGCCTCTGAAAGGAGGAGACAGCACGAAATAAATTTCATTTACACTTACATTGTTATAATAATCAGCATTTTTTCTCAAGTAGAATAGCCAAATGCCATGTAAAACACTGTAGAATGCTATTTAAGCTTTGTTACACATTGCTGACATCAAGCTTATGTTTTGACAGACTCATGTTGAAACCAGATAATTCCGCCATCAAGCCCACTACACCACCACAGCATCTCTCTGCTTAGACAAGCATTTAGGCATTAAAAGAAAATAAATATAAAAATACCACAGCATTTTTTGAAACATACCAGAGGGGCTGGAGCTATAGAAAGTTCTCCTCCAGCAGACAGGTACATTACATTGGCTTCATTATCACATGCCATAACACATGACATTTCCTACTTGAAACTCAGCCTAAGACCAGAATACCTGGTCTTGATCAGAACTGTCATTAACATCCAAATCAACTATACTTGCCATTAACTTTGTAAACACAAAAGAGATGCTGAAGGTGGTGAATGTAATTTAACTGTGGGCTAACGAATCTAAGCCGTATTAGAAAAATTTATACTTAATGTGGTACAACTGAAGGGCATCACCACTGAGAAATTTCTATTATTTGCTACATGGAAGGGAATGGTTTAAAGGGAATGGTTTAAACCTTTATGGATTGTGAAATAATAACAGCCCATGCAAAGCTGACTGAGTAAAAGTTATCTTCTCTGAATAAAAGGTTGTATGGCAATACTGAAAGTGAGCAACCCAAAATTCAGCTGCATAGAAATAAGTCTTAGAGCTAGAAAAAAGCTTCATTGCTCCTCTACTCTCTACCTACAACAGGTAGCACAAGAGCTGAAGCTTTCAGGCACTGTAAATTCAAAAAGCGAAGACAAGGGATCATAATACATTAAGTATGGTGTAAAAATGGCCCCACATCTCTTTAATTAACATAGATAAGCATGAGCATCAGCAATGCCGTACCTATATGAAATGGCTAGGCAAGAAGTCTACGTAGATACTACTGAGAAAAGCTTTTTAAGCACACAAACTATATCCACAAAATAGAAAATCAAATATAGTTTCTAAAAAACAATCTGCTATTTTCCTTTGTACAGAAAAGAGACAAGCATTTTATTAAAGGAAGATCTGTTTGGGTTTTGGGAGCTACTTAACTGATCCATTCTAAGCTAAGACTCAAGTTACTACAGACTGGGAACCTAACTGCAGTCAATACTGCCATTTCATACACTTAGTAAACGAAAGTATTTAAGGAAAAAAAAAAAAAAAGAAAAACTGAAGCACAGAGGAACTTTCAAGAACACATTTATTACTTCACCACCAAGTGAATATTAGCATCAAATGACTGTTTCACCCACCTAATGCCTCCAACTGCAAACATTAAATGAATGCAGGTGTTGGACTGAAGAACAAATTGAGTAAAGCTAAACAACTGGCAGAAATAAGGATGGCTAACTGAAACAAGAGGAAACACACATGTGGGAAGCACCACAATTGTGGCAGTAATGTTCAAATACAGGCAGAAAGTTAAAATTCAGCTGTCTGTATGAACCAGCAGTATCAGTTGTCACAGAGTTAAGATTTCACAAGGTTAAGTGCAGCTTTTAATGAAGGAAAGCATTTTCTCCTTTTCCATTTTCTTCCCATTATGAAAGGACAAGTGCAAAATTCCTTACTCGCATACAGTAACATAGAGGTGCTAATTGGAGTCAAATGACAACTAAAATTCTCCTCAGTTTTTCTGCTCTCCTAAGTAACTCTTAGATTATCAGGAAAGCAGTTTTTTTTTTAATCAAAAACATTGACAATAAAAAGATCTTTGCCTTCCAGGGCTTCGTAAGGTATGAAAATTAATAGCTATATCCTGCAAGTTGCATTAAAAATGTTAAAATGTTTGTGTTCAATGTCAAAGAAACTGAATACCAGCAAATCCCATTGATTTCAGTTGGCACTAAAGACATTGATGATCTTAAAAAAAAAAAAAAAAAACCAAACACAAAAAAACCCACCCCTCCCCAAAACAAACAAAAAACTCCACAACATAAAAACCCCACAACCCAATACATGTTATATAATTCTTAGAGATGCCTACATAAATATAGCACTACCATCAGTTTATTAAAAGCCTCTGAAAATAAGACAAACAAGGTGCCCAAATATGGAGTTTGATCACTCAACTTTTTAAGATGCAATTCTAACACATAAGAGTTCTAAAATGCATGTCCTGACAGAAAGCATAGATTCATAGAAAGAAAGAAAAAAGAAAAAATGAAACACACACCCCCCCCCAAAACACAATTTAAGATTATTTTCATGTCAGGTTGTGTCCCATTCACAATTTCAGAGACAGAATGACAATGTTTAGTGTTATCATAACTCTCAACTTTTTCTGAAATAAGGGAAATGTCTGAGGAAGAGACATTTTCTAGCCCCAGTAGGAACCAAATAAAATCCCTCACAGTGAATTCTAATCAGACACCAGCAGCACAGCTAGCTGATCCACAGTGAAATGAATATGACAGACTAGAGAAGATATGATGCCAATGGTAGAAATTACTGCAAGAACATGAATTATATCTGGAGAAGCGAAAGAAACTGCATAGAGTTTGACAGTACATGTAATCTATCTTATATGATACAAAGTAGAGTAATTTTAAAGGATTAAAATACACCTTCAAAGTTTACCATCTTTGAGAAAGCTGGGGCAGCCTCTGTATTTTGCTTCTATCTGTGATTTACAGGGTCCTATTCTTTGCTAGTCTTTCTCCAATTTGTCTGCCGGATCTGATTACCAGATGGCTAAAATAAATGTATTGTGTTCATTCATGGTAACAGAAGTTGTCTTTAAGTGTTCTGTCACGGCTTCACTATCTTTTCCTTTGTACCTACTCCTCCCTCAGTGAATTGATTAGATTTCAGAGCTAAGTTTCATCTGAGAGCCATTCTGATGAATGCTGCATTGACAAGCATATTATCTATTCTAGGAAGCACATACAGATGACCACAGGATATCACAGACCTGTCCTAAAGCAACAACTGCCCCGTTCTGCCAAGAAAATAGATTGTTTGATAATCTCAGGACATGGATTTCCAGAATAAGTATCTGTCACTAACATACATCCTAATGCAATCCAAGAAATACATGACAGTCAGATAGAAAGAAGGAAATGAAAAGCAACACATGCACAGTGAAAAGCCAAGGAGGGTAACAAGACTAAAGTGAAGACAGACAACAGCAGACAAATTAATGACTCAGAGAGCTACCCCATACCTCAGGAGTGGTAATTGTTCACTATATGGTTTTGTTTAATCTGGTAAACTGCTACAAACCTGCAAATAAAGAAGCTAAATGAAAGAAAAGGGCATGAATGCACTGTAGCATGAGGGAACATGTACAGTTCTACACATTGTCTCCTTTCCTTAAGTAAAGTTACACATGCAATCTGTAATCTGAAGTGATAACACTGTCCTAGATATCTCTTAAATGAGCCCATCCTTGAGTGCTTTTGCTACATGTGAGAACCAGGATCTTTACCCAACAGATCTCCTCCTGCAATCAGAGGTTTGCCTAATCTGAATTCCATTTTGCAAATATCTAATACAATTTATTAGCACTTCAGTGTTATTTATTTATCCATTAACATATGCAAATCTTGGGTTTTATTTTCAGTTTAGTACAATACTTCTCTGTTGCTTAGCCAAAGCTTGGATGTCGTAGAACTGGCATCTGAAGAACAGCTTTTAATATATATATGAAAATAAGTGTAGTGAACCACCTAGTCAAAATCTAAAGTGATCAAACTGACTGAACACAGAAGAGTGGCTTTGGAAAGAAAGAAAGATGAAGGCTATATCTTAAAAAACCCAAACCTGTTTTTCACCTCATATAACGTTTCCTAGTTTTCCTGAAACATCTCCACTAATTTTAATTTTTCTATATTGTATATTGGAAGCTTCATTGGTAATTACATATAAGCATAGTAAAATTAAAAAAAAAAAACTTAGTGTAGTATAGCTTTTGGTAACATCTGTCATTCTTCTTTATTTAAACTATACTCTTAGCCTTAACAATATTTTTTTAGCCAGTAGCATGAATTCCTAAGCATGGCATTTGGAACAGACTGAGGTATAATTATTGGGAATAAAAAACTCAGAACACTTGAAAAACAGAAATAAAAAATGCGTAGACAAAGCACCTACATATTTTTTTAACCGCAGCACAAACATATGGTCATAGCAGTGGTATGTATTTTCTTTTTATACAGAGAAGGTTGTAAGTATTTTTTGACAGTTATAAAGGGGCAGTCTTGGCCATACACAAGAATCAATAACAACCATGTAAAGCCTACAGCAGTGCACGCTAACAGGCTGTAGGAGACATTAACACTAGCTAAAAGAAATAACTGTATTTTCAATGAACTTGTACCTCCTGGATAATCAATTTTTTACACTTCTTACCAGCTGTTCCCACATAGCTCAGGTAGTGGAATAGAAGCAGCTGTCATACAGAATCCATATATTACATGCATGTTATGAGTTTTTAATCTGTCATGGATGTTTTATGTTTGCTAATTTTGATCAGTCATATCAACTTGAGTGCAAGATGAAAACAAATTCACCACTTCTATTTAGGCAAGATGTAATCTACACAAATACACTAATCTGGCTTGATTCATTGTGGATGGTAAAAAAGAATACTAATTGTGAATCTACTAATGCCCCATCCTCAAAACCCCTTTATTCCAGAAGTAAGTTTTCATCATTAAAATCAGTTGCCCCACCGCCCACGTTCAAGAGATTTGTCACAATCATTGTTTCTGAAATATTGAGTTATAAGGTGCCGTAGTAATTACTATGGAATAAATAGCAATTAAGATTGTTCACACAAATAAGCTCAAACTGTTTGCAGTGAATAATTATGCTAATAGTGTTTTTCTACATAATTTGTGCATCCTTCACAACAATTTACTAGAAAATGTGAAATGTAAATTTGAGGCACTACTACAAAAGCTCTGAAAATATGTTCAGTTCTTATGATTTTTTCCTCACTAATTTAAGAAAGCACACAACTAAAACAGACTTCTGCATTGGTACATTTAAATTTGAAGAAATCAAACTATGCTGAAATTGAAGCAGTCATTTTCTTTCATCGTATTCCTATGAAATCATCCTAAACCATATGCAACAGACATGTTCATTGCTTAAACCTCACAATGTTGTAACACAAATTTTAGGAATCTGAAAGAAGCTGAACTTACTGCTATATAATAAACTTTGGCCTTTTCCACCAACTTCCAGTTCTTCTCCAAATCAAGATGCTTTTCCTTCTTATAGCAATTAGCAGCAGCGAGGTTAGCTACAAGAGACCTGAAAGTGATTAAAAAACAGGCATTTTTGTCACAAGGAACAAAATTTCTCAAAGATAATCAAAGATCCTAAGGAACATAAAAGCAATTAACAAAGAGCACAATAAAACACATTGTCGTGGTTTAACCACATATACTTTATTTGACCATTTCAAAATATTTAAATAATATATTTTAAATCATGTATTAAATACAATTTAAATTTAAACTATGTATTAAATAATCTATTTTAAATCCAGCTCCATAGTTTATGTAACCTATCACTATTATACTGTTCATGTGCTGTCATTTGCTTAGAATCAACCTTTGCTGCATTTTGTGATCAACTCCCTCTGTACGGCATATAGCATCTGCAGATTTTCATTAGAACTCTTCCAGTACCTAAAGGAAAATAGCTACTCCAGTTTATCTTCTGAAAACTATTTTCGCTCACTAGAACCAAAAAGTTGATGAAGATGTATGCCTTGCCTTTATCATTTTCCAATGAATAGTTATATTATTTAAAAAGGGGGTTGTTTGGGATTTTTTTCCCCCATTAGATTCATATTTTCCTTTAGCAAATGAAAAAGGGTCACGTTGCTACTTTTAGATGATGAACTGTTAAAAAAAACGTTGGCTTAGCTGTGTATTACTGGAAAACTACCAAAAACTCATTTGGACTTCATTCTTTCCTAACAAGTTATAACACAAGCCATGGGACACAATTTCCATCAGCAGGAACAAAAATACTTGTATCATATTTACTTTGTTACATGTGAGATACATTCTATTTTAAATCCTCCTTTTCAGCCATTCAATTCAGCCTTATGAAACACACAAAACCTACAGATGTACCTCTATGAAACACACAAAACCTACAGATGTACCCCTAGAAACTTTTAACCAGTCATAAAGAGATGGTTATGCACTAGCTCTCCACTCTGGCTACCATGACCAAATCCTTATGTGCAATTTTATTATAAGAACGTTTAATAACATCCAATATTTAGAGAAGGGGAGTTGGGGAAACAGACATTTCCATACTGGCATACAGAGTTTTAAATTTAATTTTCAAGATTTAATAGTCATAGGATGCACCTTTAACATTAACACATCACTGTTTTGTGATTTAAGTACATTAGCCAGATAAATAATGTGTAATTACACATACAACATATGGCAATTGAAAACTTTTGCCTTCTCCAACCTGCGTAAAATTGATGTCGTATGTATCATCCTTTTCAATATAAATGCTACTACAATCCAGAGACAATGGGTCAGAGTGAATTGCTAGTCTGCTTCTACCAAGTTATGCTTCTGCCTCCAGACTGAGTACCATGTACAGATATTAGGAGGTAAGTAAACTAGGAATTCTTGAAAATTTAGTCCCCCTCAAAACAGCATCTTTCCACTATCACCATTTCTCTTTGTCCTATTAAATAGAAAACAAAAAAAAACCCCAAAAGAATCTCTTACTAAGACAGCAACCAAGACTCCCTGTATATTTCCCAAAGCACTCAGCACTGACAATCCCCTATAAGTTAAACACATCAAGTATATAAAAATTAAAACAAAAAGTTAGACTAACTTTTTCTGAATATATCAAAATACATAGCACAGTTCTGTGTCATTTCATCCCAGGAAAATTCTTGGGGCTTATCTCTAATTCTAAAGCCTAAAGGCAAAGAGAACTAATGCAAATTTGGAAAATTAAAAAAATAATAATTTATAAACAAATAGACGAAGCCTCTGTAATAATACAAGCAACAGGGCAAGAAATTTCATTCTTGATGAATATTATCATTTCAATGACAAGAAATCCACAGGCAAACCAAGTAAATCCAAGAAGGACGTGCATAACTGGTAATTTTCTGTAAACCAAATTCAAAAAGCAAATTAAGTCTTTCAGTTTTGGCAAACCCTAAATATCCATCAAGGACCTAGCTGGAAAAATCTTGTGTGTCTGTGTATGTTACTAAGTGAAAAGCAATTATGTTCCAGAAAACTAAGCAAAGACTCTCTATATGTTTCCTTTCACTTACCACATGCCCCTGAAACTGTAAACCTAGCTCTCTGTGGCTGCATCCAACTGTAGAGATGCACTGCAGATGATGTGTAATAAAAGATTGTTACGCTGAAAACAAAGCACCAAGCTTTTCCAAATTAAAACTGTAAGTCTAACAGCACTAAGTTCAACATGTGGGACACAGAGAAGGTAGATGTTTTTTCAATGAAATATGGTAATTGGAGACAGCCAGAGTGCTTCAAATCAAACAGCTTAATGGAGACTCTGTGCATGTGGGTATTTCTGAGCAGAATGCACAAATCAAAGTCACAGATTATGATTGAGTGTAGGTACTACTTTAGAGTTTAATCATGTGTTAGGATTTTCTTGAAAAGCTCTGAGAAAACAAAGCATATTAGTATTGCTAAGCTAGAGAATTCAGAGTGGTAATCAGGAATTAGCTTAGAGCTTCTTCCTGCAAAAAGCTAGACAGATTTAGCACAAACAAGAAACATTCACATCAAGGCATCTGTAACATAAATATACACAGCCGCTTACTGGGAAAACCAGGAGTGCTATGAGCCAGCTTCTCCAAAAGAGACAAGAAAGCTGAATTACCTGAAGAAGGAAGTTAGCACATACCTCAGTTGGGACAAGAGATTAATCAATAGTGTTATCAATTGGGGCCAGCTTGAAGTGATTCTTACAAATATAGAAAATGCTGAAAACCAAGAAACAATCAGAGGGTAATTAAAGATTGAGAATAAACTTGCTCTCACTAGAAGAGGGGGGGGTTGCACAATAAAGCCTTTAGCAGCAACCATCAGCCATTTTTTTCTATCTCCCAAGGAGGGAAGTACTCCCTGCACACTCTCAAGCACGCTCTAAAACAACAATTGAGATGAAGCCACTGCCTCTAGTATTTGAGCAAACATTTGATATTAAGAGAGAAAAGTGTTTTATGTTAGCAAACCAAAAATACTGCTTAATAAGTTAAAGAAGTACTTGCAGACATTTTTATGAATAAATTTACCTAAACTTTTAAATTTCATTGAGATGCATGGCAAAAGATGCACATATTTTTTCTGAATTCATGATGTCTGTCTATTGACAGTCTTGACTTCAATTTCCCAACATGTCATCTAGGAAATGGTGATTGCTACAGGATGTAACTGAAGAGAGAGCATCACAGAGCAGAAACATCTTTATTGCTTGCCTTCTCTTTGAAAAACTGAATATGGATCCTGGAGATGAAGGGGGAAGTCTGTAGACATAATTAATGTCAAAACTCTAGATGAAGATGAATGAACTTCCTTCCTCCACTGAGTATGTACATTCATTCCTAAGTTTAAAACATTATGCATGACATTAAATTGGGAGGGACAGGTTGATAAGCTGCAGGACAGGGCTGTCTGTCACCCAGTGGATCTTCAAAAGCCTGGAGAATTGGGCTGACAGAAAACTTGAAGGCAAATGCAAAGTCATGCAACTAGGATGGAATAACTCCCATGCAACAATATAGGCTGAATGTTGACAGAATACAACACAGCTTTGCAGAAAAGGACCTGGAGGTGCTGGTGGACCAGGCTTGGAACACGAGTCAGCACTGCACCTGCATGGAGAAGGTTAATCACATTCTGGTCTATATGAGCAAGCATGCAGCCAGCAGGGCAAAGGAAGTTATACATTCAGACCTCATCTGGACTTCCATGCCCAGCTTTGAGCATTCTGTTACAAGGAAGACACTGACATAATGGAGTGAGTCCAGCAGTGGGACATTAAGATTATTAGGGGGCTGGAACACTTAACAAATGAAAGAAGGCTTGGCTGAGCCTTAAGAAGAGGTACTTAAGAGGAGACCTTCCTGCCATCTTCAAATATCTAATGAAAGGTTACAGAGGAGATGGAGCCAGACTATTCTTGGACACGAGAAGGAACAGACACAAGCTGGAAGAAGGAAAATTCCAACTGGGTATCATCAAAAGAATTTCTCCCATGAAGAGTGGTCAAACACTGGAACAGGTTGCGCAACCTCCATCCTTGGAGATATTCAAAACCCAGCTGGACATGGCCCTAAAAAACCTGATCTAACTTGGAAGTTGTCCCTGCATTCTGCAGGGGTTTGGAACAGATGTCAGCTCTAACTGAAATTTTTATATGTTTCACATATTATATGGAAAATTCTCCCTCCTCTGACTCTCAGTTCGGTTGCTGCCTATTACCTTTTCTAATTCTACCCAAAACATTCACCAACTTCTCAGGAAGTTTGGTGTGGATTTTAATTATCTGACTGCTATCTTACCTTAATAAATTCTACTAACTCCTGATACTGCTTTGAAAGGGAAAGAGCAGTTCCTCAGGATCAAGATAAATGCCTATCGTCTTCATTACCTATTTCTGAAATTCTTGTTTTTATTAATTTTATTACAATACCCAAAATAAATCACTCTATAAACAGGTTCTTATTTATGAAATGCTCTGAAACCATACAAAATACCACAGAGACTATTGTTCATAGCCTACAAATATAAGAAAAGTTGAATATACCATAGAGTTCTGAAGAAGTGATTTTTTTACACAGCAAAGACCATCTAAAAAAAGTAGCAAATGAAAACATGAAAGACAAAGTTCAGAAGAAATTGTTAACATGCAGACATATAGAATTACAGTTATTAACTTCTCAACAACTGCAACAATAAAAAAAAATTGCTTTTTTCTTCCTCTTGTATAAAATCAAATTAACCCTTTCAATCAGGCTATGTATGCTGACACCTATCCTCTTTAAACACATTATCACCTGAAGTATATTCCTCACTTGCCAGTCAAGTATATGCCTTACACGCCAATCAGCTTTCACGTAGGCTGCATAAACATACTTGTTAACCAACTTTTGTCTCCCACATATTTTCTCTCTCCAGAGCAACTGGAAGCTATAAAGTTCAGAAAGTAGTAGTATATTATTATCTCACACTTTTCTGCCATAATACAACTGCTGTTCTCTAAAAGTATGTTAATACCTCCCAGCCTCAAACTACAAGCCAGGCAGTCCTATGTTGTCTCAAAACAGTGCCAATACTTTCTTTATCGTTCAAATAACAATTTTTCAAGGCCAAATATTCCAAACAAATTAGGCTCCACGCACTATGCCAATTGCATTTATATCTTAGGAAAATATCAAAGGCCCCTGACCTGTTATCACTAGTGATGCAGGCAGCACAGGTTCCTGTTGGTTCTTCACTCTGCTCATAATAATGGGCATCCACATGAGCTTCCTCAGCCTTCTTCTTTAAGATCTCTCCAAATTTATCTTTGCCAATGCACCCAAAGAAAGTTGCAGCTTTGTAAGGGCTCTGAATCATCCACTGCAGATTGACAAGGAAAAAAACAAACAAACAAACAACAAAAACCCAAAAAGTTAGCATGACTGATATTATTTTTTGCCATTTTTTTCTCTCCACTTCCTGTATTTAATTCTGTGCCTACAGAGCACTGTGACATACAGAACACTTCTGTACCTGAAGTAAAAAACATCTGGTACATCAAGGGAGGGAAGGTCAGCAAAGAATAAAAAATTTACCCTTAGTGATCCCACTGAGTGTTTAATACCTAATGTAAAACTTAAATACACGTAGTTCACTATCAAATAAAGTAGATTGGTATCTTTTTACAAGGTATTTCAAAAGAAGTTCCCTTGCTTCGAGGAGATGCCCCTACACTTACATTTAATCAAGCATCATATATCTTAACATATATCTTTAAAGAAAATTTGTAGAAAAGAGAAGACAAAAGAAAAAAAACCACACACACCCCCCCCAAGAACCAGAGAAACAGCACATAAGGAAAACAATACATTTGAGAAACCTAAGAAGAAACGTTGTGCAACATTCACAATATATACAAAACCTAAATGGTACTGAAAATAACCATTTGTGTCTACCATTTAATTATATGCAAAAAAGGAAATGCTCCCCATTTACATTGTTAAACCATGCATGAAAATATCTGTCTCCAACTTTATTAAGAGCAGTTCTGTCACTTGAATTGTAAAGGAAGAGCGTAGCTGCACAGTGTTGCTAAGGTGCCAGGTTATTTCATAAAGCTCTTTTATTAATACAAAATATGTATCATTCAACTGTAAATGTAAGGCCGTTTTGTACTAAGTTAAAAAATAGCATTTAGCAGCAAAGTAAAATCAAGAGTGAACTAAAAAAATAAATGTGAAGAAAATCATAGGCCCTACTCTGCTGGTGGTGAGTCAATCAGCTAAAGTCATTATAATTCACTCTAATTAGAGTCAGAAAGCTTATCCACTCAATCTATAGTATGAATTAAAGGCTACATCAATTTACTGCTATACTAAAACCCTACTTATAATTGTTTCCTAATCAAGATTTAAATAAACTATAATGTCTCCATTACAAAGCAGCATTCCTGGTAGCTGTAGGTTGTAGAAAGGTCAAGTAACTGAGTCGCAAATACATGCTTAGTCACATCTTTATTACTTCCAGCTCCAGGGTAGAAAAAAAAAAAGAAAAAAAAAATCTTCGGTCATGTAAAAGTCTTCATTAATGACGCAAAGGTGGACAACAGTTGCAAGGCCTCTTTCCTGCAGCAATTTAATATATATAAAGTTTAAGGACAAAAAAGATTGTGTTGTCAGATGGTGGCAGCATTCAATCTCTCATTCATGAAATGCACACTACATATGCTTTGCTAATCTACTCCATATAACTCTAAATTAATATAAATTAAGAAAACGCCTAACGAGAATTATCTATGATATCCTTGTATTTTACATGCATTTGCACATACATAATACACATTTGCACAGTGTTCATTTAGGATGTCTTCGGGACAGTAATCTTTTATATTTGGAGGTATGTTTAAGTAGAACAGATTACTTAACAAGACTAATGTTGTCACCTACTGTAAGCAAATATGGAACCAATTTCCACACCAATAAGAACAGAAGTACCTGAAGCCTTTTGTCCCATGTTGAAGAGCATACCTTACCCTCACAAATAACAAGAATTAATAGAGATCACTATGAACAGCATTTATCAAAGCATCAAACCTCAACAATTCTTCAAAAAACATATGACTTCAAACTATACCTTAGGTTTACAACATTTTATCAAATGACATAACTTTTCCATCCTTTATATATAAAGTCTGACAACATTTGGAACAGTAGTAGGTAATATTTCACATACATCTCTGAAAAAAGAATTTCTGTTCAAGCATCACAGTTTTGGCTATTGGCAGCAGCTCAATTTGAATTCAGATGTGATACATGCCATATATAACTGTCACAATCTTACTTTAAGTGTAAGTAAAGTTATTCTTGAGAATCAGAAGTCGTGATCTAGGATTTCTTGAGATGAACCTCTGTATATTGTGCAGACCACTTCTTCCATACGTAGTGGTTCTGCTCATACTCATGATTATTTGAAACACAGGTATTATGGGGGGGGGGGATATTCCCACTATATAGATATTCTTTTCATTTGAACACCTGAGCTATGTTAAGCAACACTGAGAAAGATGGAAAAGTAGTTCAGCAGTGTTTCTGAAAAGATCCTCTCATCTCAGATCTCCAGTTACAAATACTCCCAGCTACTTGGAATTATCTCCACGTATTCCCACAATAATGGTGATGAGGTCTTGCTAGTTACAGAATTCCTCCAAACTATTCTTCCTTTACCTCAGCTAAAAGGCTACATATTAGTAAAGGCAAAAAACAGACATCACATTAAAAACTTGATGAAACTGAACTATAGAAATACCTCTGTGGTATACCATTGAAGTTGCACCTAGGGGCATGAGTTACAGCAGGCATTTTTTGCATATGTGTAAAAAAAAAAAAACCCGAAAGAGGCAAAATAACATTTTCATGGTAGACTCTGGAGCACTTTTGAATAACCTGATACGGAAAAAACAGGCTTCTATGGGCTACTTCACACACCGTTGTTATTAGCAACATTTTGGCTAAAACACTCTAAATGGGAATGAGGGTCAGTCATCACAGACATTTATCACCATGAAATAGTCATGCAGTATTTTATCTAATATCAACTGAAGGCCAATAACAAACTGCACACGTTAATGCCAGGTATATGGTTATGTAAGCTGCAAATTCATTTTATAGATTTATGCGGAATACAAGATTTAATTGAATGAAAAAGACTTTAGACAGAAACAGAAAATGACCCAGCTCAGCAGGCACTAGCATAATGAGTTAATTATCTAGGGTTTGGCTAGGCAGTGAGGCAGCTATTAACTAACTGTATTGACAGTCTGGTCAGGAGAGGTTGGCACCTGGCCACACCATGAATCCTCACCATCACCCAAGGGAATCTGAGGCTGTTAATGACCCAAAGACAGAAGTGTCAAAAGTAGGAACTTCTCATGAAGGAACAAAGACAGCCTCAGGAGGGGGATACCACAAAGGAAACTCAAAATCTAGAGCGGTTTATGACATCTAATGTGTTTCTCCATCTTAAAGTTTTCTTCTGGCAATGCAGCTTGGACGTCAGGTACACACAAAGACAGGCCCTGACGTTTTGAGTTGGGATAAGCATCCATGACAGAGGAAGGAGCATGGGAAATAGAACACCTTTCAAATGTTCTCTTGAGTTAAACGGATTGCATTCTCCTTACATTTTTGTTAGTATGCACCCTGGTAAACTAAAAGCAAATATTAAATTTTTTGTTTTAATTTATTTCTTGCCTTTAGCATAAATCTGTCTTAAAATTAGGCTGATTTCAAAATAAGTATCACCTAATATCAGATTACCCTATCCCTTACAGGCACATTATTCCTTACGATCAAGTACTGAAGCCAGCACTTCCAAAAGAGGCCAGCTCCCTGGCCGCTCAAGGATACACTAGAGAGTGACAGAACACTTCTCTCCGTATTTTCATGAGGCTAACTTGGGCTCACTGTAGTAGGAGTATCTGCTCAAGTATTTTTTCATGATCGGAGTTAACAGGGTGAACTCTTTGGCATGCTTTAGCTATCAGAGAAGTGTAAGAACCTTTGTGTTCCAGGGAGTGGGTGGCAATTGCAGAGAACAGCATTATCTTTTCTTGCAAGATGTTGAGATGCCAAGAAAACTTGGTAACAAGTAAAAGTTCTGAAGACTCAATTGTGACTTTGTGAGACTGCTTGGAATTAACTATGTCCCACTCTTTCACATCCTCAGACTCAAAGATGCGGTACACCTATCTCCCACTTTTGTCTGATTAGAAAACGGCTTTGGAAACAACCTTTTCTCTGAGTTACAGAAGCACTTCTAGAAGCACTTCTTCCACCACTAGAAGGGACTTGACTTTGATTGGCTACTCAATGCTGTCTTTTGAGAACTATATTCAAGATGAGATGACAGAGTTACCTGAATGGTCCCTTACACCCAAAAAATAAAAAAAATGCCCCTTCATACCAAATGAAAGAAAATCAGTGGTCTTAAAGAATTAAAGAAAGGGAGAGAACTGAGTTCTTTGATTTTATTTCCCAAGCTTACCCTATTTAGCTTGAGAATGCCATGCTTCTGCCACAGGGGCAGAGTCCAGTATCCCATATCACAACACCTGATCTGTATTCAAAGCTTTTCTTGACTGTTCCTGCAAAGTTCACTGTAGAGGAGAACGTCTACTTGAAAGGCAAAAAGCAGCAAAACTAAATACTTGATCTAATTTACCTCACTATCTCCAGTTGCAAAGATACTTCCCCTGCAAAAGGAGAGTTTGCTACTGCTGGGTCTCAGTACACTATCCTCTAAGACTTAAAAAGAAACATCATATTGTTTAAGCTTAAGACAGCTTTATAGCCCTCTGACTAAAACAAAGATCCTTCAGAAATTATTTCATTTTACTCTGACTCTATGCTTTGCTATAAGTGCCACTGTTAACTGGACAACATCGATAAGAACAAGAGGCTGACGAAGACACTCGCTATCAGTCCCACATTGTTCTCCATCAGAACTCCTCAGCTCCTGAATTCTTTTTTAAAGCTGCAGCCAGTAGTGCATTTCCACATGTCAGTCGTCTTAAACTAACAATGCCAAAGCATACGAAGCTTTGCTTAGACTGACATACCTTCTGCACATAGGAGTTTTCAGCTGTAGACTTGAATCCTAAATGCCTAGGAACTGACAACACAACAGGAAGCATTATGCCCTTTCACAGTGAAGGATCTTCAAAACTCATTAACACTGAATACAGACATCTGAAGTGCATCTGAAGTGCGTTACTTGAAGCTGGACTCTTCTCTGCATGATCTGTCAAATCTGATCTTATTTTAAATCGCAGCTCACAGAGATGAGGACTCCAAAGACCTAAAATTAGCTAAGACTTAACATGCTTGCTAAAATCTAAACTAAACAATGTTAGCAACTACTCATGAAGCATTCTTTTTAGTAAATCAGAACGGAAATGGCTTCTTTTTATACAGCGCTATTTGGAGTATCTCTTATTTTTATATTCTGAATTTTAGAATGAGTCCACACACTTTTCAGAAGGTTTCACCAGTCTGTTGTACCCCTAGGACATTTCCCATCACCAATTATACACACAGTTCATTAAAAAGCTCTTACAAACATTTTTAGGAATATTTTAGATGCTGAAAGAAAATAAATCACACCTCACTTTAGAAAATCAGATAAAATGAGAAAAAAGTGGGATTAAAAACTAAATCTGATATATAAATCTTAAAAACAGGAAAACCTGACAATATGCAAAACAATCCTAAAAAAAGACATCAGTGTTACTGTTCGAAGTGAGCTCACTTATTTCTTGCAAATGATGTGATACACCTCAAGCACAATTGGAATGCAATATTCTGTTACCATTACACATACTATATAATTTAAAATCCCTACCGTGGTAGGTTATCCCAGCCAGCAGCTAAGCCCCCACCCAGTTGCTCTCTCAATCCTCCCTCCTGGCGGGATGGGGGAGAGAATTGGAAGTGCAACAGTGAGGAAAAAAACCGCATGGGTCAAGATGAAATGATACAAAGGCAATCATTCACCACCTCCCACCAGCAGACCGATGCCCAGCCAGTGTCCGAGCAATGGCTACCTTGGAAAAAACTCCCCCTCCCTCCCCGCCCCCAACAGTTTTATTGCTGACTATAATCCATACGGCCTGGAATATCTCTTTGGTCAGTTGGGGTCAGCTGTTCTGGCTCTGTCCCCTCCCAACCTCTTTCCCATCCCACAGCCTACTTGCTGGGGCAGCAGAGTGAAAAAACAGAGAAGGCCTTGATGCTGTGCAAGCACTGCTCAGCAACAGCTAAAACATTGCTGTGTTAAATGACACTGTTTTGGTGACAAACCTAAAACAGCACCCTATGGGCTTTCTATGAAGAAAATCAACTCCATCCCAAGCAGACCCAGTATACCTACTCAAGAATCGTTTTTATGAGAATACTGCATCAAGACCCTGGAAAACAGATGAGATACTACAGTTTTGTTCCAACACCTTTTTTCCTTTTTCTTTTTTTTTCACTGATCAACAATTAAAGTTTGCAACAGCTACTATCACATAATGGCCATATAAGGAAAAAATGGAAAAGGAAAAAATAAGCTTATCTTTATAAAAGCAGGCTTGCAAAAAAGAGCCCCATGTCCTGTATAGTAATTCTTCCACCATTAGCCGAAGCTGCCAAATCTTGCATAAGGAAGCGATATTGTTAAAACACATGACAACACCCTCAAGCAACTTCCAATCAAATGAGATAAAAGTGATAATTTTTTTAAAGGAAAAGACTAACTAAAGCCTTGCACTGAGACCAATACCTACATCTTACCAGGATTTGGTTCAACATGTACTATCCAAATCTCTGCACAGGAATATCTATCAGTTTTAGTGTGGCACCACAAGTTGCATTTTGCCATAGCTTTTCAAATTACCGTGTCTATCAAAACATTGATCATCCAGTACTTCATTCAATTCTACATTTAAAAACACAAAGTTAACAAACTGCCCCTTAACAAAATCTATAATCCAAATAACTATTTTCAGTGCTGCTATTCTTTTGTATTCCATTTCCTATTCTTTCCCTCTTGCTCTTCATCTGCTTGTCCACTGTTTTATTTTTAGTCTAGATTGTAAGCTTTTTGCTGTACAAGGAAATACCAGCTTATTTTCTGTAATTAAGCATGTAGTAGCCACATTCCAAAGTTTCAATGTGGCCAAAAGCTAGCTCTCTATTTTATTCTACCCCCTAAATATTGGCCACTCTAGGCAACTAATTCCAATATTCCTTACTCCATCACCCTCTTATCCTGTATTTGTAATGCTACAGTTCTGCCTCAAATATCTGAGGTGTTGCAGCCTCTCTTCTGAAGTTCAATATACATTATCTGAGGCCAAAGGCAGAATGTCTCCTGCAAGACCTTACAAGGAACATAATTGAGACCACAGCTGGCCTTGCGTCCCTTCCCCGTTTGAAGCACAGAACCTGACACATCGACCACATCCTTGTTGTTTGACCTGATGTGTCACTCCCTTTCCCTTTCCACAACATTAATGTGGTCCCTTCTCAAAACCAGGTACAAGATGATACACCTACAAAACAGGGCTGGTCATGACAGTTCTTCATCACTCAGATGACAGTTATATGAAGGGTATCATAACGGTAAGAATTCCAGGTTTACTTGGGACTCTTCTGCAGTTGTTTCGGTGTATACAACTGTTTAATAAGAAATTTGCTAATATTACAAAGCTACATATAAGGTAAGGTTTAAGAGTACCTTTATCAGTAAAAGAACTCAAAGATACTAACTTCCTTGTTGAACACTGCGAGAGAAACATGGCAAAGTGGCAAATAACGTACAACAAAAAAAAGTCTTTTTACTCTGTGGCTAGAAGCTATGGTATTAACCTGTTAATGGAAGCATATTAACAACATGAAAATAGAACATCATACTTGGGTACAGTAAGACAGATTCACTGGGCAACTGTACACTTCTGTTAACCATGCCTAGCCTATTCTACCTGTAAAGAATTAGCACTCACTTCATAGACATATAGGGAAGACTGATAAACATTTTAAAAATGCCTTAAAATTCTCCAGTGTAAAATACTGTATATGTATTTTATATATTTAAGTACTAACCTATAAGTGAGGTTGATATTGTTGCAAAGTGATGTTTTAGGATATTTGGCATATGATTTTGCATATCTATAAGCTTAAAACAAATCTTCCTTTTCAAAATGCATGCATACGTCACTCTCACTCCCCTGCTAGATGATGTGCAGTCTCAATGAATACACCCACTCTCAGAATTGACAGCAAAAAATCCACCAGTGAAGAGACTTGATTCATTTTCTGGCAGCACTGAATTCATAAAGCACAAACTGTAAACAGCTGCCTATCAGCTTCTATCTGCAATAGTATCAAAAACAGATGGCAAAGGTCAAGTCAAAGTTTATTGACAATGATGAACTTTGACAGCCTCTATTAAATTACTTCTTCCTTTAAGGTGTATGTGATCAAAGCTGCAGCGAGATTTTCACTCAGTCACATAACAAGCTATTTGTTGAGATTGAAACATCTGGTCAATATCTCCTAACACTGCAATTTCATGCACAGTTAGCAACAGGGTGCATTTCTTCTGTTCTTCTTACAGGGTCCATAAGGGTGGCACATATGGCTGATCATTTCATTCAAAAAGGTTTCAATTCCAGGCATTACATACAATCGTCTCTATGCTTTATAGTATTTTAAGTCTACCAACCATCGTTTTCCATCATCACTGCTGTCTGCTCTACTCTTTGCTATAAAAGCCCACAAATATGACAGAGCACTTAAAGCTTAACAGCTTTTGACTACTGGAGTTAGAAAGCAGCTAAGGCAAGGAAGTTTTTAAAGTGGCAAGTCTTCATCTATCTGTTGTCAAGAATTCCCAGTGCATTAAACTATTTACCAAAGCTCTAGTAACACATTATAATTTTTGTTGTAATAGCAAACCCTTCATTTATGAGGCATTCCCGAGCAATTAGAGATCACCCTTTTTACGAATTTATAAATTATTATACATTTTACAAACATAACATACAACATACATTATATTTCAAGTGAATGTGTGATAATTACAAGAACCTGAAGAATCATAATCCTATTTCTCAATCTGAAATAGCAAGAAGACACAAACCTATCCCAAATGCTGAGAAATGCTTGCCTTTAAAATTATGCATCTGTGTTGCCACAGCAACAAGTAGTGGATAATGTGAAGTCTACTTCACCCTTCCATTTCTAAATCCCAATCTTTTTGGTCAAAAGAGAAAGGAAGGCTAGTTGCAAACATGCCTACAGAAAGTACATTTCAAAGAATCTTCAGTTACTATTAAGTAACTTCCATTTTTATTCAATTCACATGTGATTTCCACATCTCATTCCCACACTGGCTGACTCCAAGTAGTATCTGAACCTTAAAAGTTTACCTAGTAGTTGTAGGAAGACATTGACTCTAAAACTCCTCAATATAATTACGCATCATGCCCAGATGCTGCACCAAAGGCATAACAGAGGGGTGGGCAGGGAAGGGAGAAGATAGATAATCTCCATGTGGGAAAATCTACAAAATGCTTGAACAGCGATATCCCTCAAAGATGTCACTGAAGATGCCTGGGCTTTTCTGGAGAGAGCATTGACTTTTGGCACTATGGCATTTACTCAGCAGTACCCCATTGTTCTGAAGGAATAGGATATGTAAACTAGATGTGAAAAAAAAAAAATTAGAATTGCTTACGAGAAACTGATGGGTTTCATATAAATGTCAAGATATGGCTTACAGGTAAGAGAACATTTTTACAGGTTGTAAACATGAGCCTAAATAAGAGCCTGTCACACTATGTCACAAAGGCAGACAATCAAGTCAGGAAAGCAACTAATTAGCTGTCACTTAGCACTAACAGCATTGGTGTAGAAATTAAGCAGTTAGCCAGATTCTAACTGTTTTTTGATAGGAGTGCAAAGGAGGAAATGTTCCAGCAGCTCCAAACAAGTTCAGAAGTGATGGGATTAGCACTATTAAATTGCAATCTTTTTTCAAATAAACCCACAATAACCCCACCCAGTCGCAAAGAGTGTAAATTCAGCCTAAACTTTATTGCATAGGTACAGCAAGGCTTATAGGATTGTGGTGGAGCATTCCATCTAAGCTGATAAGAAGTTTGTTTCTCCCAGAGTTAATAGTTTCTCCAGAAGAAATTAGGAGAACAGAAGTTAAAAAAAAAAAAATAAATCTGATGTCCCTCCTCTAACTTCAAGGCTTTCTCTCACTAGACTAAGAGTCCTCTGAATGACTAAGACAAAACTTTGAAAAGGTGATATTACGTTTTGAGTTGACGCCATTAGGAATTAATATTTCAGGATTGGCCTCTCCTAAATGTTATCCCATATACTCCATCCACAATTCCACATGGAAATGCACCCCCTCCAACATTCAATATTCTTAAGGAATGATCCCTCTTCTAAGGAAGAAAAATGTGAACCAACTGAAAAATGACTGCCTTAGGACAGGCAAGTCTCAGAAAAGCCTCTGGATTCCTCATGTGTGACTTCCAACCACATTTAGTTGGAAATGCTCTATGTCTACCAAAGACAGTGAGCGGCACACAGCCCAGGCTGAGATTCCACGGGAATACTGGATCCACAGTGTGCATGTGAACAATGATTTGGAGGAGAACTCATACGTGTTCTCACAAAATAATAAAAGTAATTGCCATAGTATTCCCAATAGTACTCTCTTCCTCAAAATTATAAAGTTTTATGTTACTGAAACAAATCCATTATTATGTTTATTGCTATGCGTACAAACATTGGTGCCTTACCTTTAACAGTTCAGAAAGGAACAAGAAACTTCAGATAAGGTATATACTTTCACATTTCTAAATTACCTTTCAGCTTCTTATTCCAGTACCAACTAGATATAAAATCAATACAGAATATTAGCTGCACGAGAAGTACTTATTTCGTACTGTTTCTTGCTTACTGACATCAAGAAGTCTGGACAAACAGCTGTTGCTGTAACACTCCATTTGGGCAGTTCATCTGCAGAGGAAGTTCAACAGGTCTCGAAGTTGTCACTCCCTGTGCACGTACCCTGGAATCCCCCTGCTAACCTGCGGAAAGCCTGACGCAGTCAGAGCGCCCGGGACTGCCCGCGCAAACACCAGCCACCTGCGCCTGCATAGGCAGGAAGCAGGTGCGCCGTACCAGGCTCACTCTATGCGCACTGCACGGCTCCGGCTCCCTTCTCCTCTCCAGGACTTCTGGAATGGAAGTTTTGTAGCCCAGTGCAGAGAACTTCAAGCCCCTATGTCAGACGCTTTTGCTAACCACTTAGATGGTATGCTGTTCCTCCACAGTAATTAGTATTATCCACTCACGTAAATAATGTTATTTATTCTATTCACCAATAACTGAATGGCAACAAACTTATTTTTCCTATTTCTTAAGTATATAAATATTGTATTGTATTTGCTCCAGTTCACAAGAACCACTTTTCCCCTTGCCAGTTTCATCCATAATGCCTTTAGATTTGCTGAGGTGGGACACAGGCAATACCTTTGTCAAAATAATTTAAGGCGGCTTCTGTTTGCCATAAACTGTAAAGATACTTCATTCTGATTCCCAAGATATGAAACAAAATAGCAAAATACAATTATTTATTACAGCTTTTGTCTAGTGTTAAACTGATGCACTCCTTCCTTCATGGTATTTTTATATTTGATTGTAATAAATTTACCTTTTTGTTTTGTTTTTTTTTTTTAATTTTAACAAAATGGATGACAGAAGTCACATATAATTATGTGCAGCTGAAAGCAGTGCTTGGCACTACCTGAATTTTTTGGCACATAGCTCAAACACTCTAATAAGTCCAAATAATTTTCACAGAACAGATAATTTAGTCACCAACTCCTGTGTACTTCGGAAAAAGAACTGCAAATTGCTCTTAAATTTGTTTTTCCTGAATTCAATCATGGCTAAGACACTCGACACTTGACTCCCTTGATCTGCTTAGCCTCAGCGCTAACTCACAGACCTAATTTGGCAGCAGTGGAAGGTAAGGAAAATCTTACATTTATCAGAATGCTGGGTTTGAGTCAAAAAGAGAGTCAACTCTTTTACTATTGGCTTCAAAAATCGCAGGATTGGACCACAAGAAATATTTTTTCAAAATCTACAAAACTAACAGAAAGAAGAAATACATACATGAAAGGAAGAGATACTTTGCTGACAACTGTACAGACCTGATCCAGTTAATATTCTTTTGAGTGAGGTGTATTTTGAAGTTAACAATTTCCTTTTCCAGTTTCCTCTGAGAAGCTGGAAAGCCCAGACCCGACTGTGATCTCAATTAATCCAGTTTTACATTGATGTAAATTTATTCACTTCAATAGAGTCGTGCATCATTTATGCAGATTCAAATGAAATCAAATCCATACCTTGTATGACCCTGTATATATTATCTTTTCATTTGGTAATTTATTTTTTATTTTACCTAAAGGAGTATCTGCAAGTATATGTGTATAACTTTATTATTTCAATGTTTTAAAAAACTACTCAATATCATCTTCTACAATGCATATATTGACTACTATTACACTGTTATAGTTAAGATAGGAAGACCTATGGTCAGGGATTGACATCCAGTACAGGGATTGACATCCAGTGATACTTAAAGAGTACCACTTGAAGAGTTTAAAGTAAAATAAGGAGACAATGCCTCATCTGCATTATAGCATGTGCAACAATAAAATGCCAAATTTTGAAAAGTCAACAATTTATGAAACAGAATAAGGAGTATCGTGTGTTTCCTTTTTTTCCATAAACATGGCAAATCAAGAATAAATTATAACTGGAAAACTAGCGATTTGTTTTTAAAAATAATAAATAGAACTTCACTTTAAAAATATGTTTTCATTACAGCTACCATCCCAAAATATTCAAGTTGCAGGAACAGCTCCCTAAGCATCTTACTTGTGAATTCAGATTTGCTGAAGATCAGGTAAATTGCCTGTCAAATCACTCAAATACTATAAACCACTAAGTGACCACAAGTGACCCTCACAAAAACTTAATTTAGTGACAGGCATTTCAGTTCAGTCTTATGATCCTACTGGTAACAAGATCCTTTAAATACGGACAAAAAGAGCAACTCTGAAAATGTGCTTATCTTCTATCCCCCGAATTCACAAATTCAGGATTTTCTCATTTACTTTTTTCTGTATTTTGGAATGCTTGCCATTGATAAAGATTGTACTGTAAGGATGAAATGCCAATTCACAACTTAATTTTGAAAGGCAAGAATTGGAATAGCTACCACTGAAGAAAGGAAAAAAAAGAATCAGAGAAATATCCAGAAGGAACTGCTTTCCAAAACACACTCCAGGACCTGTTTGTTCCTACTAGCATCATAACCAATGCTAAACTGTCAAAAAAAAAAAGTGTAAAACTGAATGAAAAATCTTGTGGCCAAAATTTGGTGTGATACCCTCTTGGCCTGTACATGTCATAGAGCATAGCCAATGCTATTAAATGAGACAGAAATCTTCAGCTTCAGCTGATGTAACTTTATTAATTGTTACAAAGTCTGATTTTTTTCCTTCATGGGCAATTCCAAATATCCAGAATCACCTGCTCTTCTTTATAATAAATCTGTTACAAAATATCTCCATCTGAGCACATATAATAGTCCATTTACTTTTTAAAGAAATATTTTTATGCTTGCTTTATAGAAGATGATGATGTAAAACAGTCTAAGCAATAATGTAATTCAACAATCTCTGTTGTTTTCTGCTCGGGGCATTTACTGCTTTCAGCAGCATCAGGCAAGCCAGCAACCCCATATCTTGCTTACACTGGCTGCAGGATATGCTAATTGTGAACTCTGAAGATCCAATGTATTAAACAACATGTACTTAATCTGAAACACTAACTGCATATGTGCTAATTAATTTGGATCTAAAGTCATCATATTATTACTTTGGTATTTTGTATAATCATTTTCTGTACAGCACAAAATCCATCAAATTAAAAGTGCACAAGTATAAATGTATTTTACTTAACATCTAAGGAAAACTAAAATCAAGTGTTTTCAAAATAAAAATATCTTGGGATATTTTCCTTCTCAGAAAGATAAAAACTGCCACATAATTTTAAGGATTCTTTCTGGAGTTTTGGATATTGTCATTATTGTTAGCTGTTCTACTAATGTTAATTACATCATTACATGATTTCCCATGGATAACAACTTGTAATTCCATCCACTTATTCTCTATAGAGGCAGAAGAACACAGTAGATTAGGAGGCTGTCAAGATGATAAAATGACATCGAATGCAAATTTGCACTTGTAATACAGCATGCAAGATTTGGAAATGCTACTTAAAACAGGAGCAGCAAACTAGCTTCAGGCACTGAATGTATGCTTTAGGCAGCGAATGTATGAAAAAATGGTAATACATTAGCATATCTGAAACAAGAACAAAAAAGATTCTATCTAAACTTCATTAAGAGGAGAATCTGTCAATAAATCAGCTGAAAGATAAGGACAAGTATCAATATTAAAACACTCATCAGTTATAACCAGTATATCACCATTTCTCTCGATGCAAAAGCTAACAAGTACCGATATAAAAGGTTAACTCATTAGTCCTTATTTTTAATTTTCCAGAACAAATTCCTAAGTGTTTCAGATACTTTTAATCTAAAAGCCAATTTTCTGCTCATACTTATATTGATGGAACCTGACTGATATCAGTGGGATTATACCAGTATGGATTAAAAGAGAATTTGGTCCTATTATCTTATTTCTGATAAGTTGTTAGTTGCTATACATAGTATATGACTATTCAAGACCAAGTCCTCAGGATACAAATACATAGTTGTATTAGTGGGCTGTGAGGACATTCATTAGTAACTGTAAAGCAATTTGAAACTGAACAGATCAGATAAATGCTAGACACTGTTATGAAAATACTGCCTATGCACATGACTTTAAAGCCAACATCACCACTTTTTATTCCTAAGAAAATATAAAAACATTTGTTTTTACCAGTTTAGGCACAAAAATGACTTCTATAAAACCAAAGCAATTTAATATTAAAAAGAGCAAGCTGAAATTAAGGTAGAACGTCCAGGTGTTAATAAAAATTATTTCTGCAGATCCATTATTTTAACAATGTTGAAAGCATTCATCCCTTTATCAACATGACATAACCCACTCTCTGGAAAATGCTGTAGAGATTTGATATGTTATTCCAAATTTTTTTTTTTTAATTGAAACTAGAGAGGGGTTTTGTTTGTTTTTTAATATTCCTCTTAATATGGCAACACAACTACTCTTATTTTACAACAGTCTAAAACAGGACTAGACAATTTGTTACTGAAGGCTAAAAGCACCCTACCACTGGCCAGTAGCAGCAGTGGCCAGTGGCAGCAGGCCACCTTTGTAGATATCCAAGTTTATAATGCATATATTCCCGTATTCACACTTTATTGTACCACATATCAATGTACAGGGGATGCCCTGTGGATACATGATAAGAGACAGCCAGGACAGGTTCTCTCTCTAGGGTCTCACTCTCTAGGTATGGATTCTGTACTGCTACTTCTTCACATCATCTGACTAGGGGCGAGTTACCAACACTGCCATTGCTTCTGTTTTTATAATTTTTATTTACCCTTTCTTTTGCATTTTTTAATTTTACTATTATTTTCCAGAAAACAAATCTAGGTGTCACACAAGGATAGACTGATTTTTGTGAGGCTGAAATCTGTTATGCCCTAGGTTTTACCTCGAAAGAAATTTCAGAGGAGCAAGACCACAATCATCAAATTCTCAGAGGGTCTGACAAGTATTTGCAACATTTAAATTTAGCCTAATAAGGCTAATATTTCTACTGATGAAATGCAACATGGTAATGAAGCTTCTTCATTTTCAGACCTCTCCAGTTTTCTCCTGGAAGTGCATATCCACTTAGATTTTCACTGTACAGATCCCATACAGCAGACAGGAATTTTCTTTCCTCATTCTATTTCTATGGACCACTTACCAAGTCCATGATTACTTTTAGATGACTTGAATACCCATAGACAAACACAAGCCAAATACTAAGCAATAGCCTCCTTCCAAGGGTAAGTTAGAAATGAACCCAAATTCAGTTATTTCAAGTAGACATCTTCAGTAGCTGCTCCTATTCCACCACCACCCCAAAACCAATAGAAAGATACAAAGGACACTAGTATTACCAGCTTACAGCTAACCTTTGTTAACAGACCAGTTTGTCATGACTGATGTATCTAAATCCAGATTTATCAAATCTTCAGGTTGCTCCCTCAAAGAGGAGAAATAATTGCTCATAGTGGGGATTCCTTCTAGATTTAGTGGTACTAAAAGCTCACCCTTTAGCAGCAATGATTTTGATGAGTTGCCTCTCTACAATTGAGCCCCAGCACCAGCATACCATCTTCTAGAGTTTTTACACACAAGCCAAAATAAACACTTTATTTTCCAAAATGTATTTATTAAAATCCCAGTCTAACCCAGTATTTTAACATTTTGGAAAGTTTATGGTGACAAATGGAGGAAAATTATGTTGTTATAGTCATTCCTACAATTAAAGATGACATAGTATATAATCGTTTCAACTATTTGTTTTTAAATAAAAGTTTTCCTCCATTAAAAGCCAAAAGTAGCATTCTTATGTCAAGGAACCGTATCTAATTTCCTTGCTAATCCGTTATCCATTTTAACAATTGCTAAAGTCTGAACAAAAGATAGCAGTGTTTAAAAATAAGAGCTAGAAATACATCAAAACAGATATCTTGGACTGTTTCGGAAAGAGGTTTTAGGAAGACAACAACTCTACAGTTCCGTAGGCTGCACGTGCAGAAGATATTAATGTAGGAAGCTGTAAAAATCCTTTTAACCCTGACCTTACCAGAGATCACACACATAGCAGACTCCAGGTGTTACAACATTAAACTAACCTCCCCCGCAAAAACCCAGAAAACCTTCAATAACAAAAAACCCGCAACACTGATACAGAAGTCTAAGCTTATTCCTCAAATGCTTTAGACTCCTTGAAGAAAAAAACAAACAAAAACCCCCCAAACCAACATAAAAACCAACCACAAAAACTCTCTTAAATTTTTACTAAACTGTCAGTCCACATCACTGCCTGTTTGTACATACCATGGTTAAGATTAGCAGATTGCATTCCTGTACACTGAGAAAGAACTAAAACAGAGAAAAGAAAATTCAGAGAGAATTCTACAGCAAGCAATGAATTCTGACAACTTGCAGTGTGCAATGATGGATTCCACTTAAAGAGTATTAATAACTTCTATGAAGTATGTAGAAATCAACTGATTTATGGAATTCAGAGTTTAACGCTGCACATGAAATTTCTCTTAAGAGAAAAATCCAGTGTTTTGGTAAGATGTAAACTGCCTTAAAATAAGGAAGCAATTATAATTAGATTACACATATGACTGAGCATTTTACAGTCATTCAATATTTATTTTGTCACTTTAATGGCTTAAATACATCTCAAGATTTACCTTCTTTATTGTAAAACACAGTTATTGTACATACTCTTTATGGCAGGAGAGTACTTTTTACTCACTTACAAGCATGTCACCAGAAGACAATGTTCATTTAGCTGATTTCCCCACTAAAAATTCTACTCTTCTGTCTGGGAGAGTACATCACCCAAAAACTTCCTGTAGCTACTTGGAAAGCAAATCACAAATTGTTCTCCCTTGAACAACCTATTATTCTAAGACAAGGTCTCCTTGAACTGTAGTAATGAAATGAATGTACCTGGAAGAAAACCAAGCTATTATTACTAGTACATGGGTAAAATTTGTTTAGTCAGTCACAATAAATTGTTCCCAGGTATGCATTTAAAACCTTGCTGCTTCCGTCAGAATACATAAAATCATTGTCTTCAGCATACCCCTAGAAATATAAAAGAAAGGTGATCGTTGACAAACAATTACGAAGCAATTTTCCATTCGTATATTTTGTACCGAACTCCAGTGAAAGCCTAAAATTTGGTTCAGAAAAGATGGCAGGTAATAAACCACTTTAACATTTACTTCACTATACTGTAAGTGTCATACCAAAAAGATTCTGCTTACTCAAAATTGGCTAAAATAATATTCTCCTAAACCCAGCAATAAATACTATACATGCAATCAGTATTATCTGTACTATTTAGTGTGTTCTGAAGACAATGTCTGCCACAAGGCTTAGTAAAGATCAAATTGCACCTTGTATTTGGAAAACCAAAAGACTTCTTCCAAATGTGCAGTCTGAGATCCGGATCACTCAGTGAAACCTTCTACATGCACACTAACAGGAACTCCAGTTATCTGCAGTCTTCCACACAGATTGTACAGTGTTATATCATGTTGTGTAAAAAAAAAAAAAATTTTTTTTTTTTTAAAAAAGCCACTCTATCTACAAGCCCAATTTTTTCAGATCATCACAACTGCACTCAAGAAGGCATTCACATTTTTTTCAGACACTACTTAAAGTAACAGATGCATAGTGGAGAGAAGAGCATAATGGTTACAAAATTTTCAGAACCATCAAAATAAGTGGATTAGTTTCTGTGCCAGAGTCAGGTCTAGAATAGAGCCAAACAAGAAAACTTAAGAACTCCAACTACCCGTAACTATCTGACTCAACATATAGAGAACAGAAAAAATTAACGCAACACTATTAACAGCAAATGGAGCAGCAGAAGGGGTTCTCTTAATTAAAGTTCTCAAACTATTTCAGCGAGTAATTCTTCATGAGGTTACTATAATCATGTTAGATGTCAAAATGGCTGGCAGAAACAAGTCAGACTTTTCTTTATAAGCAAACTTCAATAAAGCTCTCATTTCACCTTATTTAATTGCACAAATAGAATATGCGTCTTTTACATCTCACAGAAACAGTAACGAATTGCTTTTTTTGTCATGCTATACGTTCACCATAATCGAACAGCAAGTATCCAAAAATTAACTGATCTTCTAATAGCTCTGCCTTGGCAAATCAATAGGTTTCTGCACAGCACAAAGTAAACTAGTACATCAGTCAAATACTTTTTTTCCTTTGAGTCTAATGATCACATTTCAGTAACCAATGAACCAAACACAGTTCAATTAATTCCTTTGCTGCATTAAGAAGTTATTTTTCTCTTGACATTCAGGCATAATTCCCATTAATGTAATGGGAGTTATGCACGTTCATCAGTGACAATAAATTCTTTTAGATATACAGTATAGAGTCTGCAGGCAAGTGTGAAGATCCTTTGATAACATACTGTACTTCCCGACTCTAACACAGAAAAGCTGTATGCTTCAGAAGCTGAGCTATTTAGTCACACCAGAGATAACTCTAAGTGGGTATAGTCATCATAACTGCTAAGAACTACTTCTGTTTGCTTGTTTTAAACAACTTAACTCTTTTAATTTGAGGGTCATACAGAAAAACACTGAAGGGGAGAAACTTTGTCTTAACTTTGAATGTGTTAAGAAAATGCAAATTGTAACTTTAAAGAATAAGAAAAAATCGTATGATGGGACAAAAATTCCAGGTAGGTGGATCTGCAGTTCTGAAGAACAAATCAACAGTGCAATGTACAAACAGAATAAGGTCTTCTTGGGGAAGATGTGGAAGTGGTGTTGGGGGGAGGAAGCCACAATGGTCTACAATATGAAAAAAACATTGAGTAGATTATGTTCTACACATTAAAATAATTAAATTTACAAGTTTGACACTGAATGTAACTTGGCCAATACAAGCTTATCTATAACTATCCCTTTTTTTTTTTTTAATCTGCAATTTATCCTGTCTTTTTGTGAATTTACTATTTCTTCAATCTAGAATATTGGGCAGAGTAAAACAAAGTTACATAGAGGGTGAAAAACTGTGGCTTTAGATTTCTTAAATTTAAGTTTTCAGAATAAATTAAACCTAATACATTTTTAAATACTTCATAAATACTGTGATACCCAAGTTCAATTTTACAGCTACAGTTTGTATAATGTAAACTCAAGTTATTTTTAAAACACTGAATAGAAGACTGGATTCTTTCAGCTACAAAAGAAAACTTTCTTTGAAAGACTGCCAAAAATACTTTTATAGCTGATATGTGGCTCACACATTAACCTGCTAAATGTTTGTGGAAGTACTAATGACTAAGCAAGGGATATCAAAGACAGTGAATAAAAGAACAAACAGCTGCCAGTACTTGGCATTCCATTCTGCTATCATAGTTAATATGATTGGCAAAGGAAGTTACACCTACTTTATAATAATAATACTGCATTTGGCAAAGGCTTCTAGATGGAAGTATTCCAGAACTCGATTTTCCAAAAGGTGTTGTATGATTGATTAGAAAGATCAAAATGAAATGTACTACTACTGTAACTGCAATTCTGCAGAGGATTATAAAAATAATGCATCCAGATCAGCAGTCTGCTAAGATATATAATCAGTATTATTTTCACACTGATATACTTTTTACTATCAGCAGATTGTGATGCGGTTGAAAGCGTTCATATATATTCAAATATATATGAATGTCCAATTGACTTCCTTCTAAACATTTTACTGAAGAGTGGCTTCATGCTAAATATTTTACTGAAGAGTGGCTTTTTGGATACTATGAAAGCATAAGAATCCAATTTTAAATAATCCATTCTACATTAGTAATGATAGAAAATATTAAAAATTTCTGTTGACTATCCACTGAAAAAGCATGGAAATTAACGTTTAAGAGCTACTTACAGCTTTGAAAATCCCCCAAAAGATCCTAAGTTGCATAAAAAGCCAATAAAACTTGGGAGTTTCTAACTTACTTTAACTACTGGTCTAATAATTATTCTACTATACTCAGTGTAAAATGGAACTCTACATGTTTATGATGATCAATATTTATAACTTATGTTAATTTTTATCCAGTATGCTAATCTTTATTGTATCTTTGCTTATACCGTCAACATTTAACAGATTTCAAGTACTCTTCTAAACTGTTACAATAAAGTAATTTTTTTAAAAAAAATACTGGTTTCAGAATATGTAGAATGTTGTTGCAAAACAGTTGATTACAGAATCATTATTATCATGATGATAGCCAGTGTCATCATAAAACAGAAAAAAATATGCAAAAATTGACCTTAAATCCATTGGAGTTACCAAAGAGATTAAATTAGGATATAACTGGTTTAAGAGGCTAGGATAATATAAGTACAAATGATTTAAAATGACCACTCTCAAGTAATACAAGAAGTTTATTTTTGGCAGGTAAACACATATACTAAAAATTGTTCACATAAAAATACTTTAAATTTTAAAAATATTAGTTTAAAAATCTGAAAACACTAGTTTAACAGGCTGTCACAAAGTTCACAAAACAATGCTTCCTTAAGTCTTTCTTCATGGAATTTATAATGCGAATGAGCATTTGGAAATACTGTCTTCAGTGGTTTTGTCTGACTTACAATATAAATAGAATCACAATATCATAAATATTTAAGTAAATGAATAAAGAAACTAAAATTCCCAGAGCAAAAAATAATTTCTTTCATGTACTTAATTCTCAATACCTTCCTGTTAGGAAGCAAGAGTCTAGGGATCTGTTACTCACAAAAGCACTATCATCCCAATGTGCTTAATTAGCTCTTGATTGAGACCAGACAGGAGAGTAATAATGAGCTACGTATTTTTATTCTACTTAAATGTTTGTACCATGCATGTTTACTAATGTAAAGATTGATAAAATGGTAATTCATATTCAAAGATGAGGCACCAAAGAAAACAGGAGACAGCTTTACTCCTTGTTGAACACACCTAAGAAAATGGGTCAACCCCTCTCCTCATTAAGAAAAATGGCCAGGCTCCCTCCTGGATATGGAAAAAACACAGTAAGTTTACAGCAACAGACTTAATTTGGTGCCTCTGGAAGACTTTGCAGGGTACACTAACTCTAACAATCACTCATCTTCATGGAAAAACTTGGCTAAGAGGAATCTGATGTGCAGGTCTATGCGATGCAGTGAGGGATTGTCAGCAGCTCCCCACAACTCATCCTATGTTACTCCCATCTTAACTGCACACTCCCATGTGCCTATCGCATGCCAGCTCCAGCAAGGGCTTCCTGGGCTTCTCCCAGAGAAGCAGCAACCACTTTATGGATATGTATTTACATAATATTAGTTCATAATACTGTGCCCAACAGCTGCTTAAAGTTTGCTTTCCTACTAGTTTTCACCTACACTTCACATGCCTTGTCTTCCACCTTTATTTCACCACTGCTTTTTACGCATTTTGGGTAGGAAGGCACATAATTTCAAGCGGCTGCTTTATAATGAGCATTCTAAAATAAAAGCCACATTCACCTGCTCTGCCAACTTCTTGACCACCATCCCAAACTCTGAAAAATCAGAGTATTTCCTGAGAAAATTTCTTTACCTTTCAATTTTTTCTTAAAATTTGTCTTAAGTAAACCAGTAAAGATTTTACACCACACACTACCAAGTTTTTATCCCTGCACTTAGGAAAGCTTTGGAAGTGTTTGCTTCCAAAACAGACAAATGACAACTCATTAGAGGATAAAAATTACGTTCCAGATCAAAAACTCAAAAAAAAGCAGAATTCTACTAGGGAAAACAGTCAATCTCTCATTTAATTAAAACTACCACAAATTTACATAGTTGATGAAGTAACGGCATGGAAAATATGCACAAAAAATTTTCAATACAGCTATTGGAAACATGATAAGTACCTTGAGTACCATTTCTTATGGAAAATGCCTGCTTCAAAGACTTACGGCTTTTTGCCCGCAGGTATTAATTGGCCTCTATAAAAAAAATTATAGGATACAATAGATTGACTACTGAAACACCATGTACTCCAAACACAGGGAGCAAGAAATACTTCTTACATTTAACAGAAAGGAAAACATGATATAGATAACTGAAGATGTGCAATGTGACCTCAACATTATGCAAGATTACAGGCACTCTTCTTGAACAGTTGAATGAAACATACGGAGGCAAAAGTGGGAAAAATGCGACATGGACCTCCTAACGGTAGATTATGCCAGACAAATCTGACATTTTTCTTGGATATTTAATGGATCTGGACTTGACTGAAGTATTTGATTTAATGTTGTAGAGGAAACTATTAATGAAGCTGCAGAAATGGAAATTGGTAATACGCAAATCCCAGGAAAGAAATAGGCAGTGGTGCCTGGCAATGGGTTATGCTGAAATAGGGATCATCAGGCTTCAAGCAAGTTAATGCTGGAGCTCCTCCAGGATCAGCCCTAGGACAGATCTTACAAAACACTAACGACAGACACCACAGAACAGCACTAATGAGATTTGCTTACAAAGAGGCTCAATAAAGAGGAAAAGTAGAAAACCTTACAGAGGAACCAAATGACTTTGAGATCTATTCAACTGTGAAAATAGAAGTGGTATGAAATGCCATAGCATGAAATGCAAGGTCACATATTCAATGCCCAATAAGTATATAATTTTTTTTAATATAAAGGTAGGGGCTTATCTGTTGGAGAAATATCTGGGCATAATAATTGACCACAACCTGAGATGCCTTAAAAGACACTATTTTTTTAATTTAAACAAAACAAAAACACATTTCCAACATAGACAGTAAAACATTAAGTCCATTCTAAGAATCTTTGTTATGACCACAACCAGAATATCTTTTGCAGTCTGGTCACTGTTTTCAGAACAGAAAAATAAAAATGGAACAGAACAGTAAGATCATGAGAATGAAGAGAGTATAAAGGGATCCGAAAATAGTTCAGCTTTGTATAGCTTAACAAAACAATGGATGACAAAGATTGTATACATTAGACTATACATCCTTCTACAATGAGATTACTACCTCAGTGAATGAGGGGAGAGCAATGGATGTTGTTTATCTTGACTTTAGCAAGGCTTTTGACAATTTCTCCCACAACAACATTCTCAAATGATGAAGTATGGCTTACATAAATGGACAGTGAAGTGGACTGAAAACCATCTGAACTGCTGGGTTCAAAGGGTTGCGATCAGCCCAGTAAATTCAGCTGGAGACCAGTGATGGTGTACCTCAGCGACTGATATTAAGGACAATACATCTTCATTAATGACCTGGATGACGGGACAGATTGCACCCTCAGCATACTCGCAGACAATACAGCACTGTGAGGAGTGGTTGATAGAACAGATGGTTGTGGGGGACTTTGACAGGCTGCAGAAATGGGCCAACAGGAATCTCATGAAGTCCAAAAATGGTAACCAGAAAGTCCTGCACCTAGGAAGGAATAACCCCATTCACCAGGACAGGTTGGGTGGAAAGCAGTTTTGCAAAAAAAGACATGGAGGTTCTACTGGACAAGTCAAACATGACCCAGCAATGCACCCTTGCAAGAAAGACTACTAACAGCATCCTGGGGCTGTATTAGGAGGAACACTGCCAGCAGGTCAAGGAAGGTGATTGCTCCACTCTACTCAGCGGGACATACTGGACTGAGTCCAGTGAAGGGCTACTAAGATGATTAGGGGATTGGCACATCTGTCATGAGTAGAGGCTGAGGGAGCTGGGACTGTTAAGCCAGGAGAAGGTTCAGTGGAGGTCTTACCAAGATGTACAAATACGTGATGAAAGGGAGCAAGGAAGACAGAGACAAGCTCTTCACAGTGGTACCCAGTGACAGGACGAGAGGCAACAGGCACAAATTGAAATACAGGAAATTCCATTTATGCATAAGGAAAACACTTTTTTGTTGTGAGGGTGGTCGAAAGCTGGCACAGGTTTCCCAGAGAGGCTATGGAGACTCCATCCTTGGAGATATTCAAAACCTGACAGTCCATAGCAGCCTGCTTTAGCTGACCCTGCTCTGAGAAGGGGGAGTTTGACTGGAGGGTCTTTCCAAACTCAGCAATGCTGCAATTCTGTGTAAACACTAAAGTGGCTACTTGAAGGAGAATCTTGACACAAACATGGAAGCAAATTAGCCAGGAAAAACACAGGACAGAAATTACAATATTATTTACTTTGGAACAGCTTTTCAGAACAAGCAGAGGAGGGTAGAACACAAATCAGGGGGTTTTTAGATGAAGCTCACAAATTTGTGAAGGGGAGTATGAGACATAATTACCTGCGGTATCTAGACAACTTCAGATCTTTCTCTTCAAAGAGAAAGATAACTTCATACCTCACATCCACAGCTACCATGAAATAATACATCACTGAATATGTACACAATTGAGCATTCATTATTACAGTCTCCACAGATGTGCAACAATCTTTCAGCAGCCCCAACTTTAGTGAATCCTGTCCTATATTAAATGAAATATTGTCTTCAGGCAATTACGAGTTTTACATTTAAATAGCATGCTAAGTTCTGTTTCTTTAACAAATTAACAAGAAAAATTAACAAGAAAATTTTAACTAATGAATATTTCCAAAACAAAGAGCAAGTTGTACATAGTCTGTGTCTCACGTGACATCTTTGATGTTTACAGAGAATGACAGGATCTCAGTCTGACAACTTACAAAGCCTCCAGACGCCAAATAATTTTTAAGTGCTCATATTAACTTAGTATTAAGTAACTGTTACTGGGGCTGCTAAAGTACCTTAGCCCTTACCTTTTTTACCTTAGAAATATTTTAACTAACATACCTTAAGAAGAAGTGAAAACGTTAATGACTTCTACCGGCTTGAAAGAAACCAAAAACAACGAACCCCCACCTCCCCAACAACAACACAAAAAAATGAACAAACCCCCCAAACCACCAAAGTCCAAAATTTCTATTAGGATTTTTTAAATGTCTGCATTTAGTATGATTTCTGCAATTAAAGATAAAACCCTGAACTAATAAGCAAGAGCTAAAAGATGTTAATTTTCAAACCTAATCCTGCAGAAGTTGGAACATTCAGAGCAGACTATGTCATCTCTCCTTCTTGACTTCTGGGTCTCAAGATCACTGTATGTAAGAAGTCTATCTTTCATTTTACCTATTTTACTCCAAATCAACTTCAGTGCCCTACCAATCATGGCATATCACATACCTTCTGATTTCATGGCAACAAGCAATAAGACATACTACTAATTAAACATTCAAAAACTACATCAGTTGAAGTTTTATTTTATTTTTTATTTCTAGCAGATTACCAAGTTATCAATCTAGTATATGACTGTAATAAAGGATGTATCAAAATTTACTGCATGGAATAACAACAACTAGTCATTATAAAAGACGTTTCATGCATAAAAAACCAAATTTCTACATACTGCAATTTAAAACTCTGTTTTCTACTGAAATACATTCAAATACAGTCTATGGAGTTACCCTGTCTTCTCATTTGGCAGTTTTAAACTGCTATCACTAGATTTCCTCTCTTGTAAACAGCAGTCCACACAATACACAAAACTGCATTGTAATTGGTTTGAAATGGCATGATTTTCTTACACATTACTTAAAAATTTGACCGATGTTGGCATTCAACATATGCTCTCGGCTTTTAAGAAGTCACCCTGCTTCAAGGCAATGTCAATGGACCACTATAAAGTTAAATAAGAATTTGAAGTTACTACTTTATCACAGTGCCCTCCTAGCAAGCTTTTACTATCCCCTGATCTTACAAAATGAAAACACCACATAAAATAATCCCCCTTCCCAATTCTCAAAACACTTACAGATTCTGTTCCATCTGATCCATAAACTACAAATAACTGATCAGTTTCTGAAATGCCTGCCATGGCATCTCCATGCTTATTGTACCTGAATTTAAAACTTTGATAAAACACTTTAAAAAAAACGCTGAAGTACCTCCCACAATGTATGTTTCCAAGGAGAATAAATGGATACTCTGGGTACAGGTGATGTGTTTTTTATTCTTGCTAAATCAGAGCAGTACTTCTGCCAAATACTTGATTTGATAACGTCCTGCATGGAAATACGTCAAAAAAGCAAACAGTACAAGCCAAAACCCACTGCAAGTCAGAAAAAAAAGGACCTTGGGGAAAACCAGCTATATTTAACTGCTAAGAAGCCATGGGACAACTATATTTCACTTGAACTGATAACACCAGAAACATCTTTTTTTGACAACTAACATTTAGAAACTGTCAGCTGATGTGTCTAGCAATCTTTCATCTCTGTAGCAATTCTTTGCAGCCACATTTTCAATTCTTAAAAGAAGGAAGCAACTTAACTTTTAAGAATATTTTTCTTCACTAGAAATAGATTCTGTCAGCTTTTCTTCACAATGAATAAATACTCATGAAAATTTTCAAGTCTACATGCCTAGATCATTGAAGTTAGGTATTAAATATACTGGCTTCCATGTACTAGATAACTCCAACTTCTATTGATATTGATTAGAGACAAAATATTGAGTGTCTACTGTGAAAGCAAGGTGCTCAGTGACTCTTAGTGTTTCTGTGTGAACATTTAACCAGAAGAGCACATGAAATCTTTCATGAGAAGCTCCTGTTCTCATGTATAACCTATTCTGTGATACAGCTGAAACTGGCTATATCAATCTCCCATTTGCCAGCAGGATAGAGGATTTAAAGAACTGAGATCACAAAGTTTTACTGTCATTTAAATAGATTCTGGTTCTTCCAGTTTCACTGTTAAAAGAGTTGGGTCACAGGGGCAGGCAAGAATTATTTTCCACCCAAAAGACGTCTAAAATTCCAAATACAGCTTCAGGTGTTTTCTCAGATCTAGAGAGACCTAAACCGTTCAGAAGATAGTAGTCAAAAATGAAGACAGGAAGAAGGATTAAATTGCAGAATCCCCTTCTACACCCATGTGGATGCTTAAAAAACTTACCAAACAAATAAAAAGCCCCAGATATGCAAGAATGCTACTTCTGCCAGAATCTGGAAAGACCAAGAGAAAAGACAAGGTGTCCTGGTTTCGGCTGGGATAGAGTTAAATTTTTTCCTAGTGCTGTGTTTTGGATTCAGTGTGAGAAGAATGTTGATAACACACTGATGTTTTCAGTTGTTGCTAAGTACCTTGTCAAGGACATCTATCCTCTGCTACCAAGCTAGACGGGGAGGAGGGAGCACAGCCAGGACAGCTGGCCAGCGGGGTATTCCATACCATGTGACGTCATGCTCAGTATATGAATGGTAGGCATGATCCAGGAAGTAGTGATCGCTACTTGGTTATTGGTCAGTGCAGGTGGTGAGCAATTGCAATGTGCATCACTCATTTTGTATATTCTATCATTATTATTATTATTTTCCCTTTTTCTGTTCTATTAAACTGTCCTTAATCTCAACCCACGAGTTTTTCTCACTCTTACCCTTCCGATTCTCTCCCCGTCCCACTGGGGGGGCGGGGAGTGAGCGAGCGGCTGCGTGGTATTTGGCTGCCTGGGAAGTGCTATTTGTCCGATACCTGTTGTGCGGAAATCTGCATCTCCATGACTCCTCAGGTCTTTTCCTACACGTCTTAATTGGAATCTAGCAAACATGTCCAGCATGAAGATTTCTGATGTATGCCACCCAGTCTTATTCTTTTAAATTATAATAATCATTACTTCTCCAAAACGCAAAAGAAATCACAAAACGACTCAGAAAACTTCCCAAGTCAATTTGGCTACAATCTAGTGTGAATCTAAATTCAATCTAAATTCCTTTTTACTTAGTCAAAGAACTGAAATCAGTAAGCCCAATAAAACTGTATTTTAATAATTTTCTGTGACATCAGGTAACTACAAACAGAAGTAAAAAAAACCAAAACAAAACAAAACACATTTCTTCTTTAAGAATCTTCAGTTAGTTCCTATTCTGGCAAACGTACAGCATTAAAACCACAGTGCCTCTTTTAGTGGCCCTGTGGGCTCCCTACTCTTCACATTTTAATGTTCAGTGCAAAGTTAAGAGAGACATATGATCCTAGGCTCACTTCAGTTCCTTCTGCACTGCAAGTATATGAATAAGCTACTCCTTATCATCCATTCTCTGCACTTCTGTTTAAGACAAGAGTACTTAAAAATAAAATGAAGACTTTAAAAATAATGCACTTAATCACTTTGATTTGTAATATGGCCCTCCTAGAAGACAGAAAATTAGACAGCCTTCCTGTATGCATGAACAGATACACCAATTTTTTTTTAATTGGGACATGAAAAACTTTGGTTTTGGAAAAATGGAAGAAATATGATTTACCCTGACCTGTATGCAATGCTCTCAAATAATATGTAATTTTATTGCTTTTGAAAATGTTAGTTAAGAAACAAAATTGATAAAAAGCAAGTAAAAACTGCATGCCACTGTCATAGTTTTTTACTGCATTACCAATAACACACACACTAAGAAAGAATGGTGTTGAAAAATTACTGCCTGCTAAAATGGATTTAGTACAAACCAGAACACGTAGTATAAAAGAAAATTGATCACTACTTACAGAGTGTTATAAATGAACACAGTGCTTTACAGATAAACATTAACAGGGTTCCTTCCCCTTAAGAGCGTATAATTGAACTCAAATGGAATACTCGGAATGGCAATTAAGGTTTGTGAAAATGAGCAGAGGCGTTGTTATTACAAAGATGAATATAGAAAGAAACAACAGACTTGCATACTCCCTGCTTGATTTCCTGCAAAAACTGTAATTCACACACGGTTATTTTTCTGATGGCTGTATGGATTTGTTCAAAGGAAAGATTACATACCTGTAATTTAAAAGGTGGCAATTGACTATTAGAACTATCAGATTTGATATTCCTTTTATTAATACAGAACACTTAAAGAAAAGATAAGAATTCTAAAATTGATGCGGTTCACCGCTTAGAGTATGACATTATTTTTCATCTCAGGACAAATGAACGTAGTTATAGCATGCATTTTGTTCAGCTTCTGATTGTGGTGGAACAGACTGAAAGCTGACATAGCCAAGGAGATCAATATAGATGAGATGACAAATGACCACCAGCTGTGTAGAGTACAACACAAATGCAGTACACAAAAACCAGAAGAGACACAATTAGAAATAAATGACATGAAGTAGGAAACTGAAAAAAATCTTTGTCAAAAGACAAATTTAGTACAGTTCTCTCAAGGGTCCTGAGACAGTTCACAGATTAATTCACAGAATGGAACTATATGTGAAAGTTTAAAAGTAACCCATAATAGGACAGCTGGGGATATTCCTCTGTCATTGGCAGCATCATAAAATTAACAAAATCAAGAGCCAGGTGACTTAGGTAATAGGCACTCTAAAAGACAAGCTAGGAACATTTTGATGCAGGTGCTGCAGTTGAGAAAAATCACACCAGATAGTTTTTATAGCTTTAGTAACTTAAAGGTACTCCCTATTCCAGCATCTATTCAGAATGCATCTGAGCACACAAAATAGAGAAGATGATCAGAAACTTTCTAATAAATTACATAAGAAGGGATAAATTCAAAGATTTCTTGAAGACTTAGCATAGGTAAATGTAGAACAATCAAACCAACAAAGCAGGCCTGAGCAATGAAGTAGTCAAGTTGTTTCAGAAATACTTGAATAAAAGCTGGTTTGGGGTTTGCTTGGGGTTTGTTGGGTTTTTTTTTTTGACAAACAGGAAAACCACTTGTAATATTTAAGCAAGAAAAGAAATATTGAAAAAGCAACAGAAAATGCTACTTCTTTTCTGGTCAAATCAATTTAATTTACAAGCTAATGTTTAGGTACCCACAGAGACAAAAGAGATGTAAAAGTATCTGAAAATTTTTCAGACAATTAATAAATATAAATTATTCTTAACCACACATTAAGATGTTGAGTTTCAAATATTATTCTTTGATACAAGGGGGGAAAAAAACTATTTTTAAACATCCTCATTTCTTGTCTATGAGATGTGAGAAAAGGTGTCCACCCACATGTAACAATATCACAGCGTACAAGAACAATCAGACCACTGAAAAGCAAACAGAACACTTCTGTGGGATCATCCAAAGATCTGCAGTGTTGTCACTTACGGCACAGAAGGCAAAATTTAAGGTGAAAATTATGTATACGGTTGTAAAACTTAGCTAATATACCTCTTGTTAATTGTTTATGGAACTTCACAGGACAAATTAACTTTCCCTCCTAATATCCAAAAGAAAAGCATTGCAAATTTTTTGGCCGAAAATTGAAAATATATATGTGTGAAGAGAAACAACAAAAATTAATCAATAGTTCTCTTAGAAATAAATTAAAATACAAATAGCATTCCATATTTCATCTGTCAGAATAAAGGAACATCTGAAAGGGGTGGCAAGGGACAAACATAAACCCATAAGATTAGGCAGTTAATGTGTTTACAGTGCACCTTCATAAGCATTTATTCTGTTAGTGATAGCTCATCTGCTTCTGTACTAGCTTCTGGTTTTGCAACTAGGAATTCAACACCAGGAGATGCATAGTTAACAATATAGATGGGCAAAATAAAGGTGTAAAGCAGTATCAAATCTGCATTATTGAAACATGAGACTATAAGTAAGAGTAATGCTCTCAACTTTTGCAACACCGCAACACTCAGTACATAATCTAAACATCAAATCTCATTAGTGCTGTTGCTTTAAGCCTTTTCATCTAAAGTAGATCCTGAAATAATATAAAACTTGAGAAAAAGTTGAAGTAGAGTGCTATTTTAATAGGATTTTCAGTAACCCAGATTATACATAATAGAAAGTAGACATTACAAGAGGAAGGGGTTTACCAGTGCCACTATACCAGTACTATTACTCATTTACTTGAGAGGAAAATATATTTTTTGGTCTATGATTCCAGATTGTCTTATCTCACCATAGAATTTCAACCATAACCTGAAATGATTCCTTCAATGTACAACTGCAGTGTACTCCTTAAAAAAAAGAAAAAGATTGAAGCAGATATGAACAATTTGTTCTTTTGATAAAATGCAGTGGCGGGCTGGTAGAAATTTAACTGTTTGGGGATTAAAAACTAGTTAAAACACAACAATGATGAAAACAATGCTGGCATTTGCAATGTTTTTATAGTCTATTGCTGTTTGTTTTTGAAAAGAAAACTTAAAATGTGAGCAAGTTTTCACTGAGATTTACACAGAATAATTGAACAAAACAATACTTTTGCTAGAAGCACATCACTGAGACAAAGAAGTGCATTGAAATTAATCACTGAGAACAATATACATATTTAGAGGGACATGCACTGAAAATGTAATTTCCTTATGCTATTTAAACACGTAATAAAAGCAGGCTAAACATTTCAGCTTCGTTCATAGGATCTGTTTTACAACACATTACATGAAGTGAATCTAAATCTATCTCTTAATTGTAGCAGATGCAAAATTAGTGAAAGCTCATCCTTTACTTATTACAGGACTGCCCTCATGTTCATAAATACTGGCTTCAAGTGACAGTTATATTATGCAAAATTCTCAGTTGTAAGAATCCTGATAGAAGCCTCACTGTCTTTATTGGGTAATAAAATGCAAGTCACTCTAGTGGAACCTTTAGAAGAAATTTCTTTAATATGTCATTAACACTACCTCATAAACTAAATTGTTGATTTGAAGAGGAAAACTCCATGCATTTCCTGCTGGACAATTAGTACCTTATTTCAGCAGAAATAAGGCCGACAGTAATAAATTCATCCATCTTTTTTAACCTAGGATATTTCAGAAAATAATATTCCAAATTGAAAGGCAAAAATAACGGAAGCAAAAATCATTTTATCATGAAAACTTAGACATCGATGTTAAAAAACAATGATTATTTCTAAACCTGAGAACACACAATGGAAGAAACCTAGTATCAATTCATTAATATTACACTGTGACATTATGCAAATGGAAATAAGCAGAGTTTAATGAGAGTTCCAGATAGTGGAGAAAAGCTGGAATCTAAACAGCCTCCTGCAAAGTTTAGATCAGCTTCACGATTTTTTCCAATCACATCACGCCCAGAATTCTTGCAAGACTAAGTGGCAGCTGGAGAGTCTTTGCCTGTTCCAGGTAAGCTCCTGAGACTTTGGGGAATGTACAGTGAAGTATTTATAAATTCACTGGAATCACGATGGACTCGGAACCATGCCTCCCAGAAGTATAGCTCAGAAAGCAACCCAATACTCCCATGGTTTAAAACTGGGATGTTACTTAAGACAAGGATCTCACTCTCTGACATTTTGAATATGAAAAGTGTAGCATATCCATTTCAATTCAAGAACAATGTTCTCAATATAAAAATAGTCTTTTAAAACAGCTACACAAATCATCCATATCTACATTTCATTGGAAGTAAATACGTTTAAAAATTAAACCAATGCAGAGCATTTTAATATCTTAGCAACTGGATTTGTTTTTTGAGATTCAAATATCAATTTTCTGAATAGCATACAGATAATTTTGTTATTTTCTCCCCAAAACATATTGGTCATACTTTTATCTGTATGATGCCTGATTAATATTGGCAAGAAATATGAAGCTTCAGATTTAAACAATTTTTCACTTACATGCTATAAGGAAAACACTGGAAATACATAAATTATACTTTTTAAAAAAAAAAAAGTATTTTATACTATACTTCGCTGCTGTTCCAATACCAAAACCACTGTATTGGAAAGACTTCTCAGGAAATTTAATTTCCAGAAGTAATGTCACATTCAGCTTTGGTCAAATGCTGAATTTCGCTGTACTAGCTGGGTTATTGATGATAATACTATCTATAGGACTATATATTGCAGACGACACCAAGTTCGGCAGGAGTGTTGATCTGCTCGAGGGTAGGAAGGCTCTGCAGAGGGACCTGGACAGGCTGGATCGATGGGCTGAGGCCAACTGTATGAGGTTCAACAAGGCCAAGTGCCGGGTCCTGCACTTCGGCCACAACAACCCCAGGCAACGCTACAGGCTTGGGGAAGAGTGGCTGGAAAGCTGCCCAGAGGAAAAGGACCTGGGGGTGCTGGCTGACAGCCGGCTGAACATGAGCCGGCAGTGGGCCCAGGTGGCCAAGAAGGCCAATGGCATCCTGGCCTGTATCAGAAATAGTGTGGCCAGCAGGAGTAGGGAGGTGATCGTGCCCCTGTACTCGGCACTGGTGAGGTCGCACCTCGAATACTGTGTTCAGCTTTGGGCCCCTCACTACAAGAAGGACATGGAGGTGCTGGAGCGTGTCCAGAGGAGGGCAACGAAGCTGGTGAAGGGTCTGGAGCACAAGTCTTATGAGGAGCGACTGAGGGAACTGGGACTGTTTAATCTGGAGAAGAGGAGGCTGAGGGGAGACCTCATCGCGCTCTACAACTACCTGAAAGGTCTCTACTCCCAAGTAACAAGCGATAGGACAAGAGGAAACGGCCTCAAGTTGCGCCAAGAGAGGTTTAGATTGGACATTAGGAGAAATTTCTTTACTGAAAGGGTGGTCTGGCCTTGGAACAGGCTGCCCAGGGAAGTGGTTGAGTCATCATCCCTGGAAGTATCTAAAAGACATATAGATGAGGCACTTGGGGACATGGTCTAGTGGGCATGGTGGTGTTGAGTTGACGGTTGGACTCGATGATCTTAGAGGTCTTTTCCAACCTTAATGATTCTATGATTCTATGATATTTTCTACCTCTACAGTGTCCTTTTCCACCTGAAGCTTAACACGCTGCTGTTGTAATAAGATTTTCTGTCAACATACTTGCCAGTACACATTATATCATTATCTTATACGTTATTATAATACTTTTAGATCTGAAAATACACTTGTTTCCCCCACTGGCTATAATTATTTTCCCCTTTTTTTACTCTTTCCCAACAATTTTTCAAGTTATCTTTAAAACTGTCAAAATGGGAAATGTATTTTTGTGAAACTTTAAATGTTTTAAATAAAAACAAAGCAAACTCTCAATAGCCTAATTAAAAAACACTTCAAAAAAAGTTATTTGTAACATTTTTATACACACACAGACAGACACAAGAACACAGAGAAAACAGTCCCCTCCATGCAGGAACATACACACAAAGAAGGCCAGAAGCTCCATTTGGACTTCTAACTTCCAATTTTTGAAGCACGTCCAATACTTCTTAAATGATTTACTGAATATAAGAGTCCACTCAATATATTGAGTTTGATATATCATTGTTTTATGCTGGTTGTGAATCATTAAAGCAGAGTCTGTGTTTCTGTTAACATGCAGCTCTGAGTTTGTACTGTGGCTATTTTAGTATGTCATGGTCATGATAGCTTAATTATTTTATATCATTTTCCCAGCTGGATATCACAGACTTTTCGCCTTCCTCATAAAAAACAGTGTATTGCATACCCATTTAAGGCACACTGGTAAACATGCATTAAACCTGGAAGTCTTCCTCTCTTTGTCAATATTAATATTGAGTTTAATATATGGAAAAAATATCCTATGAATAACTACATGATTCCTGAAAACAAACATAAAACCAAAACAGCTTCAAGGTGATGGAAACAGTATTCCATTCAAAATATATCTTTACATTTTTATGGCCCAGATCCCACCATTTTGCAATTCTTACCACAGCTGGTTATGGTAACTTAAAAGTATTTTTCCACCTTGCAATTAAGAAACTATTAAATATTGGAACATGTTAATAACTCTCTCACTACCACATTAGAAATCATTATTGTCACCACACAGTATAATGTAATGCTGGATTAATATAGTGGAAAATTGCTAATCATATAACAACATTTCAATGTTTTTACTACATTAGCAAAACTGATTAAGAATAAAGTGCAAATAATAAATAAGACAGAATTTTACAAGCAAGGAGAAAATTACAAGCAAAATGACAGCACTGAGAATGCTGCCGTACCCAATAATATAAATATCAATTATGTTATGCTTCTGGCTAGAATTTAAAATACTTCAGAGCTGCTGATACACAGCACTTTTGGAAATCAGATCTCCTCTTCTATGTCTTAAATAAAACTAAAAGTTGTTATGGCCTTTTCTAATTGCAATGGAATTTGCAACCAAATGGGAATTATTTTAAAGGTTGGAAACCATCTACAATTTTAACTTCTGTTAAATTGTACACATTTTTAAGCACTACATTATAATAAGAAAGCTAGCAGATAATTTCAAGTTTCAGCTAGAAAATAACTGTATAATTTCAATAATCCCCTGTAGCATATTTAGATATTACACTTTCGACTTAATATGCATGAAATGGAAAATACCAACAGAATCCAACTTCTGTTAACATCCAAGTAGTTTTTTCTGAGGACTTTCAAGCATCCACAAACACTACTTTTAATTTAAAACATCCTTTTTATAGCATGCAAGATCCAAAACGCATAATGAAATGTGAGATTACAATACAAAAGCCTATCCCTTTTATCAGGCTTCATTTTGCACACTCTTACAAACTATGAAAGAATTATTATAAATTGATTCATTAGTTATTTAAATATTCTAAACAGTGCATATAACTTCAAAACCAGTTAACAGCATATATTCAGATGTTTCTGTAATTTCTTTTCATATAAAGAATGCAAAACAGAATTGTAACGCAACTTTTACTAAATCTAGCAAATCTACTGCAATTCAGTTTACAGAATTGCAAAATGAGTTTGAACTAACCTAAGTATAACTAATCTGACTGAAGTATAAATATAACTGTAACAAATATTTAAAGATAATTACAAAATGCCGCTTCAGACCTTTATTCATTTCAGTAAAGATGTTTTTAAAGTATTGAAAAGAAGAAAACATTGCAAAATGTTTTCTTTTCTAACTCAGACAGTAATACTCAGTTAATTCAAGTGAAATTTTAATATCCCCTTGCTTACAGAGTCTCTCTGCTGGATTTATATTAATTACAGTACTAATTAGGTATGTTTCCACTTCCAGTACTATACTATACTTCACTATGCACCTCAGTCTCGGAGTCCAGACAAGTTTTTGGCACTCAGTTACCGTTAGCAGTTAATTCAAGTTCCACAGAATGCCAATATTCATTGCGTAATTATCCCCATTGTTAAGGAACCCTCTCTTCTCACTTGGTTTTAAGTTAGAGAAGAAAGTGGATCATGAATGCAATAGATTGGGAATTTCACTTAATTCCATTTAAGATTTCTCATTAAAAAAGTACTGTCTCCCTGAAACCAAGGCAGAGTGCAAAAAAGTATCTTTCTTTGACAAGACTTTTGTCAGGGAAGATTGCTCATGATGAAAACCATTTCCTCGTCAGAGAGACCTGAGCACACCTAAGTTTTGTAGCAGATCACCCAACTAGGGTGTTGAGAAATGGCAAAGCACGTTCTGAATACAGGTTTTCAGTATCCCAGGGACTGCATGGACTACTTCAGTATTCTTGGGATTGACTATTGCTTATCCTCATATCAATTTCTTTCTTATCCTGTCAAATTTGGCTCAGTTGGTAAAGGCTCGTGAAAAAGCTGGCTCTTTAAATCTCTAAGCGTTTGATAGGAAGGAAAGAGTATTTGCTGACAAAGGCATAGCTGAGAGCATGAAGAGTCACAAAATACCAGTGAAACTTCATTTTATGACAGAGAAAGAGAAAAAGCTTCTTCTCTGTATTTTCTTCCTCAAATCCATAGAGATAACAGTCTTCCTCTAGTAAATAGCAACACTAGGTACTTCAAAGTGAATACATTTATGATTCCTATACCCATGCTGGGCAGTACTATATTTTTTCCCCGATAGAAAACCCTGAGAAATACAGAGGGAGGAGTAATGGGAAAACAATTCTATGAAGAATCAAACCCTGTATTTGTCAGTTCCTAGTTTCCAACTTTGAAGTTCCATTCTTGTAATGCCTAAATTAACAAAATTGAACTACATAAAAAGCTACCTAAAAATGCCTTAAAAAGGGCTTTTGAAATAAACCTAGCTTCAAATTTCATTGCTATTAGGAGATGATGTTTAAAATTTTATGTTCCAGCTCATTATCAGAATGAGATATTTAAATACTCATCTATCCTGCACTTCAGTTTCATCACCACGCTGGTTCAATTCTTATTTAAGAAAAAAAAACCCTAACGCCCCAAAACTGGAAAAACTTGCCCTGACATTCATTATGTTAAGTTATATTACTAGCAGAAGTGTAGTATCTGCTGGCTAGGACTCATTACTTCCTTCATGCAAGATTGGAGTAATGAAATTATATCAGTATCTGATCAAGGTGGCTCCTCTTTTGGCATTGGGTTTTACAGTTTATGGATTTTTTAATCTGAAGTACAATCTCAAAACAATGCTTTTGTGAAGAATGGGGTGATACTTCCTGAAATTCATAGAAACAAGGGAAGACTTGATCGCAGGTGCATAACAATTCATTTATTCTAACAACACATATTTGTAAACCAATAATTTTCTATTTCTTCAGATAAAAACAACCAGTTAAAGTATTGATATAATAAAATTCTTTGCATCCTGAAAAATTATTTTCCTTTTTTATTATATTGGTCCCAGTGGAAATTTAAGAGTTTCTGCAGATGCTGACTTGCTGTAATCCAAAAGCATTGCCTCAAATGCAGTTTACCCATATAATCTCCAAAATATCCTTGCTTTTAAATTAGAGGTTTAATGGTTCCCTGAATGATTTTGTCATACAGAAGATTGAGTTTTCACCTTATGCACACAAATAAAATATGATACAAAAAACCCCAACTCAGAACAGGCATTAAAAGCCTGAGTTTACCCACAAAAGCAAAAATATCCTAGCTGGAAGCCTCACCTTCATTGCGTGGTGTCTAGGTAATGCACCACATGCCATGTACAAGATCAACTGCAGATGTGAAACTTACAACATCTAGACACAACACTCTGAGAACAGCAAGTTGTTCCACACTGAAAATCTGTTACATGTGTTCTCAAGGTGTTTTACTGTATTTCCTATTAAAGAAACACCAACAGTTTTGAAAGTGAAGATACCAATAGATTTGCATAAAAACATGCAACTGTTTTGTTCCATTACCTAGGAAACCCTAACCTATGAGTACACGCAAGTTAAGCTGCTACTATGATTAAATAATTACGCTCTAATATCACCAATTATGTCAGTTTATGATGTTATGCCTGCTCAAGTAAGGAGAATGCCAAGCCCAGGCACATTTTTGAGAAATTTTGCAGTGTTGTGGACCAATCCCAACTGTAAATCTTTTTATTTCTGTCTAAGAAGTTATTTGAAGTGTTTGAAAGAGAGGTTATTTCTACAGTAAAAGCTCACTTTTCTCATCTACTACTTCCCCTCCCACCATCACCTTGATCAGAAATCGATGGGTGCATGTGCAACTTGATTTACTGAGCGACAGGTATAGAATGAGACCAAAAAAGGTCAAAGAGAAAGTAGGTAAAATATAACTGCCTGATGTCATTCTACCAAAGACACTCCACTTCCCCAGGAACTATTTTTACCTTCTAGCCCAACTGTAGAGCCAAATATTTCTAAAGGTACCAAAATGAATAACTAAATAACTGAATCTTTTTTTTCCCCCTCAGTTGTCTTTCACAGTCCTGTCTGAACTCTTTACTATGTTTACCTTGCTTTACTCTTAAATCTGTAGTTATTTTACTCCACAGAAAGCAAGAAATGAGATGGGCATTATCACAGTTACTGAGAAGGCATCAACATTCATGAAAATGGAAGAGTAAAAAACATCATAAAGGTCTAGAATTCAAAACAGTGTGATAAAGAGTTGAAGCAAATAAACTCAAAGGTATAATACTGGGTTATCATTTTTGCGTACTGCTTCCTCCTATTCTGTCACTATTTGTGAAAGCAAAAGAGCACACTGCTGCTTTTCTCATCCCAATACTTTTTAATATTACATATACATACATGTGCTTCAGTACAACTCCAAGTTGGCTGAAATCACCCCCACTGAAGGTTTTGCAGAAAACGCTTCTAATGCATAGTATCTGGTTATCTCCTCCTTTTAGGTACCCCTAGAACTTAAGAGAAATAGATTTCATTGAAATGAAGTTAAAATATTTGACCTAACAATTAAGGCAGCCAACTGTTTCATATAATATACTTCAATCTACAAATCCAGGCCAAAAGAAGCCACTGACTGATTTAGACAAGAAAGATTCTAGAATATGCCTTTATCAACGAAGACTATCCATGCACTGCCACTCAGTGCTCTTAGGAGCAGTAATTTCTGTCAGATACTGATATACTGCAATAGGATAGGAAAGGAGAGGTAATCAGAAAGTATTTGTCTCATTCTTACTTCTGATATAATTTTGAACAAAGGCCATAGGCCAAAGCAAGGCAAGCAACTATTTTAGACCCTGAAAACTTGTGCCAACTTGGTAACTCAGAGTTCCCCTCTGGTAGAGTGCTGTACTGAAAATAATCTCTTTCCAATTCAAGTATTTATGGCCATATGTAACTACGGTATATGCATACAAACTAAAGCAGTCAATGCAAATCACACATTCTTTCATCCATCCTGGACTTATTGTCACCATTGAAAGTTTAAAGGTGATTCAGAAGGCAGTAAGATCTGAGGTCACTAATTTCGCTTGGAAGAAAATTTCTGTGGGCTGATCATCAGGAAAAAATCTAGGCCAAGTTCAGAAATTATATAAAACGCTCATAAAATAGATTGCTTTACATTGACTTGACTCATTTGTCCTCTGTTAGGATGTCTAAATTAGAGTTCATACCTACAAATTACTTCCTTCTATCTCCAAATTCAACCATTTCTTTCTAGATTTTGCAGCTGTTATTTTTAATAGCTCCTCTATTTCTGAAGAGGACAGCCATTGTGAGAGAGATCTTTACTGCTAGAGGAGACAGAGTCCCCTAGGTAGTCCAGTCAGCTTTGATATTTAGTACCGTGCTCTGGAGCCAGTTTCAGTGTGTAATAGAGAGCAACTGTAGTTTAGAACTGAAGCTTTCAGCTCAACCTTAAGTCATCATATTTTGGACCAGATAGCATTATTTTAAGGTATTTTCCAGATACATGATTGTTAGAGTAAACAAGCATGCAAGTCTCAAAGGCAAGATCTATATCTGTCAGAATAACAGCTGAGACTTGTAGTCAATAAAAAGCAATAAAAAGCAACTGAAGAAGATCATAAGTTGCACATCATTTTTAACAAAATGCAGTATTTTAAGCACTAACTTCTAGCAAAAGTTTCATCTTTCCGTTGATATCACTTCTACAGTAAGTTCAGTCCCAATATATTGCTTTTCATTTATGTTCAGATTTCTCAGAAACTTTTAGATGATGCTCCCTGCACTGACTTAAAGGAAACATACAATTATTTCATGTCTGCATACTGGCAACATTTGATAACCCCCTGAGGTTTTATGTGAATACTAACTACCGTGGAGAAGAAAACGAAGAGAACAGAGGTCTGAAAGACTCCATACAAGACAGCTCATGCAACAAAGATGCCAATTCTCATAATATATAGTTACCAAACATAGTTTGGTATTACTGCTACTTACAGTAGCAACAACATTTGGATCCCTGAGCTGTGAGCTAAATAAACAATGAATATGACAAGGCTGTCTCCATGTCTTCTTTCATTACTCCTCTGATGACACCCCTAAAATTAGCTCTGTTAAAACAAATGCTTACCCACATGCAAAGCCAACCTAATGGAAGGGCCAAGTGAAATAGAATCACAACAATGGCAGAAGATGGGCGTTTTTTGGAATTGTCCTTCTGTTTTTGAAATCTGTTTTTGAAAAGAATTCCTCATAAGTGAAAAGCTATCATACAAAGAGAAAGATACAGAAGCGTCAAGTGCTTTTCTTTTTACTTTTCCTTTATATTTAAATTATATTTTGTAATTGTATGTTATCAGAAAAATGGCACTGCTGGTCTCCTTAAGAGATGTAAATGTCTACAATTCAAGCATGATCCTATAGGACAGGCTGGACCCTATGTCCTACTACAACACTCCCAAACATACTCCAAAAAACAAAGCCATAAAGCAACAGTTTTGGAATGAATTATAAGGTACTTCTTCCATAAGGACAGTGGGTCATGATACTTGGCAGAGCAAGCAGCATCTGACAAATTCTGTATTAATGAAATACCAAGTACTATTCAAAGAGCCACCAGCTCTTCCCTAAGCAGACTGTCGAAATAGAAAGGAAAGCTGTAGCATATGACATCCTGCCACTGCGCTCTGGGTCCCTCTGTTAGAAGAGGAGGGGTATTTCTATTTTCCTGACAATAACCTGGAGGAGGTCCCTTGGAAAAAAGGATGCTCCCTTTTTAAGTTCAGAACAGAGAAAACAGAAAGGAAAAGCAACAAGAAAGTCGGAGAACAAGGGAAGACTACAGACTCCAAAGAGGTACAGTAAGCTTGTATTAGAGAGCAAATCCAAAGCAAACACTTGCAGAGATCTGGGGGTGAAGAGGAAATTGCACTGAGTTTGTCTAGTATGAGAAGCCATTTGAAGTTCCCAAACTAGCAAGCAAAACCATTAAAAGAGCCCTATAAAGAACAGAACAGGGTGGGATTTGTTTTTAAACTTTATTTAATCTGCCTCACCCATATCATTTTAAACCATAGCTTTAGAACTGGGAACATCTGGATCTGGCATCTTTCAAATGTTCACAAAAAAAGGCAAGGAAGGGGATTGTGGAAAATGGAAGAGAACATTTCTTCTTAAGCCAGACACACCACAAAAGAGAAGTTCAACTTCAGTGGTCAGACAGTAGTTCAGAGCATAAGTTAGAAACAAAGTTTCTGTCTTTGACTTCTTGGTTGAACAAAAGATTTATTTTTTGGTAGTCAAAACCCTGCTTTCAGCTGTCTAAAAGCATCCTAAAGACTAGACACTTCTCATGATGCTAGTAAAATGCGAAAAATCTGACAAGAACAGATCAGATGATGGTCAAATTCTCCCCCTCCTTCTACACCTTCTGGAAAAGATGAAAGAATAACTAAAACTCACCTTGATAGGACTGACAAAATAGTTTATCAATATGTTTCAAAGAACAGATGGGAAAAATGAGAAGATCTAAAAGAAAAACTGAGAACCTAAAATGCCTTCTCATTCCATCATGTTGCAATTAAAAAGTAATTATCTGATACATGTTCTTGCTTGCTTGACTTAGAACATACTCAATTATTATACCTCAATATTTTTAATAAAGTATACCATGCCACTCTCCATTTTGTAAGTGAAGCTGCTTTGGAATTTAATTATTAACCTTTAAATTGATTCTAAAATTTAACTTGCCCACAATATTTAACAAAAGGAAACCGGGATGTCCAGCCTGTGTTGCCTCACCAATTACTGCATCCAGCTTCTTATATTTGTAAAAAATATTAGAGCTATTGACATAGGGGGTCTCTTGGACAGGTAGCTTCATATGACCAGCTCACAGTTACCTTTTCTTTTAAGTACCTTAGTTCTCAGGATCTTCAAACCTTTGAACTATGTCAGAGTTAAATAAAACACCATCAAAAATCTGTCATACACAGAAGCTCGCTTTTTTTATTTGCATATATATTCTGTATGTGTACAGCTCAAGAGAGAAACCTGCTTTATTTTTAGCAGGGCAGCTTTGAGTCATCTAGTCTAAAATTCTAGCACAGTTAGATTGTCACAGAAAAATCACACTTGGTCTACTTCACAGCAGCATTCCCAGCATAAAGCTTAAATTTACATTATGTATGTAAATTTAAAAACTGTCATTGCTACAGTTTTTAAAATCATGTTAGTTCTTCTGAAAAAATTATACCCAAAGCCATTATCCACCCATACCAGAAATAGGGTAGCAGAAAGTGAAATCTTCCCTTACATTCCTGCCAACTTGCCCTTATTTTGTGACCCACCAGTCCCAGTTCATGCTAGATCACGCTCTGGGTCCTAGAGCATGCTTAGTGGAAAAACAAGGCATGCAGTTTCTTACGGGGCTACTGTAAAGCATTTGAAAAGTAGATATATCTTCACCAGTAGTGATGGCACAACTTGACAAATTGCCCAGTTTAGAGTGTCATGGACTAGCTCGTAATAAAATAAAAAAATTTTTAAAAGAATTTTTTTCATTAAAAATGGTTCTGAAGAAACAACATAACTAAATATGCAAATACTCAGACAAATGCTTATTTGAGATTAATTATTTGAGAATAATTCCTTTGCCTTTGGTAGATGTACTTTTCCTCACTTTCATATATTAAGACTCCCTCAAAAGAATGAGTCCCACTTCCTTTTGCTCTCTGGAACTGGTTCCTTCTGAAAAGGGAACAGAATGTAAAATTGTCATTTCTGAGATGTGAGCTTTCAATTCCATACTCCAAAATATTGTCTTCTATGGACAACTAACATTAGACAAGAGAAAACACAACAAAATTTCAAAACAATTTTGAAAAACAGATTTTTAATGTATTTTAAAGCACATAACTTTTTAAAAAAATGCAATTAATGATATAATAATTCAGTTTAGTGTTAAGGTATAACTGTAACATAAGTGTATTCCTGCAGTGCTAACTTCTTTGCATTTTGAATATTTCAATTCAATCAAGTTTTGAAAATAATATTTGAAAAAACTTCACAGTGACTTAAATAGGTGTCCTGGTTTCGGCTGAGATAGGGTTAAATTTCTTCCTAGTGCTGTGTTTTGGATTTAGTATGAGGAGAATGTTGATAACACTGATGTTTTCAGTTGTTGCTAAGTGCCCTGCTAGTCCAAGGACAGCTCCCATGCTTACCGGCTGAGCTAGGTACACGAGATGGGAGGGAACATAATCAGGACAGCCAGTCCAGCTGGCTAATGAGGTATTCCATACCATGTGACGTCATGCTCAGCATATGAAGGGTAGGCGTGATCCAGGAAGTATCGATCACTACTTGGTTATCGGTCAGCGCGGGTGGTGAGCAATTGCATTGTGCATCACTCATTTTGTATATTTTATCATTATCATTATTATTTTCCCTTTTTTTCTGTTCTATTAAACTGTCTTTATCTCAACCCACGAGTTTTTCTCACTCTTACCCTTCCGATTCTCTCCCCGTCCCGCTGGGGGTGGGGGGAGTGAGTGAGCGGCTGCGTGGTATTTGGCTGCCTGCCAGGTTAAACCACGACAATAGGCAATCCCTAGATTTCTAGATTTGGTTAATCAGATGCATTACCATTTCATCTCATTTATAAAAAAAAGGGGAGGGGGAAAAATTATTATAAGCAGCAGTATTTAGCAACTTTTCACAGCAATTTTAAAAGGTAATGCATACCTGCATTTCACATATGACAACCATTAGTAAAATTAATTTGAGGATCCAAATTCTTCAGTTACTGTAATTAGACTAATGCTGAATTCTGCACTATCTTGCAATTATCATTAGCTATATTCATAAACTGAAGATGCAATAATCTGAGATTAATTTCCCTCTCACAATAGAGCAGGGGCCCTTACAAACATAGCTGGACATCACTGATAATGATCCAGACAGATTTCTGTAATGTGTACCCTCTAGAGAGGAAAAGCTGATTTTCTGGGCTATCATCTAGACATAGAGCTCTGACTTACGAACAGGAACAGATTTCCATAGGAGAGCTTAGTGGTGTTTAACCAGCAGACCACCAATCCCTTTCCCAGGAACCCTTGCCCTCACTGCAGGAACAGTTCAGTTGCTCATGACATATGTACTGAGCTACCACAGCTGACAGCCTGGTAAATTAAAATAAACCAGCACCTATTTTCTCTTAGTATTTTGGCCTGCAGGTTGCAGCAATTCAGCAGCTGTTACAGAATAAGCTGATCCATCTTGAGTCATAGGTGAGAACTGCTGAGGCCACACAAAAGTTAGCTTTTCTGAAGACTTGTACACAAAGGATTTTAAAAACTTGAACAACGAGTAATAACAATATTAAAAATTTATGTCAACAAGTTTCCTTCTTTGTTTAATAATAATCTACTGTAGACTATGGAATTAATCTACAGTCAAGCAGAATTTCTTCCACATAAGATGCATGAAAAAGGCAGAAAATCCCTGCTCATCTCAAAGTCCAAGTGAGCTCTGGAAAGTTGTCTTTAAAAAGAAAAATCCTTTTATTTATTTTATTTACTAACTAAGAATATGAGATCACTGTGATTTCAGATTGTATTTTTAAAAGACAAACTAACCAGCTTAATTTATCCTACAGCACATTTGTACCACTATAATGATAGAGAAAGACAGACTTGTGTTGTTAGGGTTTACAAATATATCTCAACGCATTAATGCTACCGCTGACAGAACAAGAGTAAACAATTTTCTTGAATTAATTCATTAGTCAGACTGTAAAGTCATGAAGAAACTCAATATAATTGGGTGTACTCATTTCACTTTACTAGGATATCTAAACTTAATTCTTCTTACACAGACTAGTATGTAATATAAAGTATATCTTTTACTAGTAAATACTCTACAATTCTAAAATGTCCGCATCTAACTCCTAAAGATCTTAGTAAATGAGAGTGGTCTTCTCATTAGAAAAAAGGACAATACAAAAATGTGTGTGTAGAAGCAAACAAGTTGACTTAACTTATTTTGTTTCCTAGGGCAAATCCATACTGATTTGGGAAAAAGAAATGCAAGACGACTTGAAACATTGTTCAGCTAGTCCCGATACTGTGGCATGTGTGAGGATGGGGGAAAGAGTCTAAGGTAGATACTGTGAACAGCTAGGGACAGTATGCAGAATCTAGCTATTATGCATACAGGACCCTTCCTTCACTCACAAGTGAAAACCATCTCAGAGTTAAAAGCAGAACACAAGCACAGCATTTGAAGCGAATACAAAACTGTCAACTTTCAGTGCTTTGCTTTAGTAGATACATCACAAGAAACTAAGTGGAGCTGCTGCATATGTGTTTATGCTTTAACAAAGTCAGAGTATACAAGAGGCATATTTTTCCTTTAAGGTCTTGTGACTGTTTTGAACAGAACACCAGAAATATGGGGTAAATAGTCTGGTAAATATTCTCCTACAGTTGTTTAAGATTATAACAGGCCAAATCCATGTAACTACTATTTTGCAGCAAGAATAATTAAACTGTGAAACTCAACGCATATCAATGAGGTCAAATTTTAGAAAGTTCTTTTTTTGAAAAGGACTAGACATATATACCAATAATAATACCTACAGGTATGGGTCTCTAATGAACTCTAATGGGTCAGGATGCAAGTCAACTGCTGATGGAATAGTCCTAGGATAAAACTTCCCTATTGGGAGTTCACTGCGTTATCCCATATCCTTTCTTTGAACGGAATAGCACATCATGCTAGTCACTGCAGAGGCCAGTGAAACACAGTCTGCTGATGTGCTTGGTAAGGCAATCCTACATGTTTCTTTGAAATCATGCTCAGGGTCCTGAAAAAAAAGCACTACTGTACCTTCTGATGAACCAAACAAATTACCAGTCCTTATCCTTTTGCATTCTTAAAAAGACTAGGTAAATTCCTATATTACATTTTTATTCTGTATTATCTCCATCATATACATGAGAGAAATTTATACTAATTTACTATACAGCTACAATGCAAGTTAGCAGCAAAGTCAAATTCAGAACTCAAAAGTAGAAAATCAGACAAATATGCACTTGGATTGAGCACAAGTTATTGAAAGAGAGAAAAAATGGTTTTAGGCAACAAACGTGAAAATATCTAATAAATGTGCAAGGAAGTTATACTAATATATTTAAACTTTCTGAGGAAAGCACTAGGTCTCCAGGAATAGTATACTATAAAGCCTGCATAGAGTTATTAGCTAACAGCAAGATTTTCAATGTCCTTTTTCAGGAAAAAAAAAAAAAATGTATGCTTTCAACAGGTAGTATGCTAGAGATGTGCAAGAAACTCCTGTAACTTGGCATTTCAGATTTCCAGGGCAATTAACTCCCCACTGGATCACATCACTTAACATTAATTAATTGCTAAAGATGTAGTTATGTAACTTATTGAGCTGCTAAGGATAAAATAGCTCCCGAGCTCCCAAGACCTGAGTGGCATGCCAAATTAATCAGTGAAGCACAGGGATTTACCCTCTCTTTTGAGATTGCCAAATCAAGCAGTCATTCTCCTTCCAGTGTCAACTAATGGGAAGAAGTCAAGTAAATGTCAGTCAACTATTAGAGTGCCAACAGCCCACCACTGCATGGACAGCCTCACAGAGTGAAAGGTTCTGAGAAAGTCCCATTGTTGCACTGCATACAAAAAGGTTGGAGGGTTCACAGCATGGCACCCTTGGAACCAGGTACCCTAAATGTGGCTCACTGATACTTCCAGCTGTTTATTTCTTCAGGATAAATCCCAGCCTTCACCAATTATTGTGTTACCTAGAAACATCTTTATTTTCAGGATAAGCATAAATTAGGGAATGTACTAATTAATCTCACTCTCCTATATAGCATGGCTTACAAGTTAGAGGTGGCGTTGGCTTAGTGGAAAACAAAAACAAAAATCAATGAAGTTTGAGTCCACTCACTCAGCTGGACATTAGCTTAGGGACAGAGCCCAGATTCCTTCATTGCTTTTGCAGAAAAACTGACAAATTCTTACAGCTCCAAATAATGGTGCTAACATAGCTAAACGGGCATAGAAGCTGAATCAAGCAGCAGGCAGCTGAACTGCATTCCCAGGAAGAGTCAACTGGTACCACTTATATAATGCCTTCTGATTCCACGTGGGTGGCTGATGTTTGATGACTCTGGAATACGGAAACAGTTTTTAATCATTTAAATAAATTACAATTTTGGATGGATGAACAGAGCCTGCATATGTACTCTGAAGCTCACTCACACACACTGAGAAGGAGAGAGTTTCAAGGTTCTATCTGAATGGATTTAGGGGGAATGTGATTGCACAACTCTTTTTACTGTTTTTCTAAAGTGATTTCAGACATGACGTACTTCTAAGACATTCTTGCCACAATCCTACTGATGTTGCTGGCCAGGAACAAGACGTGAAGAAGTAGTGGTTTGGTTCTGGTGCATCAAACAGGCAAGTCCATGTGACCAGCAGCCAGCCACTCAATTCCATGCCAAAGCGATGCACATAAGGACATTTGTCTTGCAATGTTTAACAGTTACCATCTGTCATAACAAAGTCTGTTGTAGACTGACAATGGTGTAACTGAAACTGCCTCACTTTCAAGAAGACAAATTTAGGGACCTGGCATTGCAGAATCTGAAAAAATGCCACAGGTTCTTTGGAGCTTCATTTTCTGACCATCCTGGTGTTTGCTGAAACTATATTCCCAGGCCTATGAATATACACAGAGTGTTGTATACAGTTATTCCTAGTATGCAACCAGTACCAGTGTGCAGAAAAAAGCCTCACTATCAGTAACCTTGAAAAGTTAGGTCCTCCAGCACACTGCTGCGTCATTTACTTTCAACATCTGACCCATAACTATAGAAACAAGGTATGGGCTTCCTTCACAAGCACAAAAAAAAGCTTGAGAAGTACCCAGCTTTGTAACCTGGGGGAAATTTGCTTAGAATTTTGCAGAGTTTGCCATAATGATAAAGTGGTTTTGTTGCTTTTTTGAACTGTTTCAGGTAGCTCTGAATAAGGCTTTGAAATTGATCTTAGGTACAGCGGAGTAAAAGGTCTAGAAATCTTCTCTAAGGCTTTCAAAAAAATCTAGGCAGCTTTCAAATACTACAGAATTTCTCTCATATCTGTACCAATCAGCTTCGGCATTACACCAGCTTCCCAAGCTGCCTGTTATAATTCTGAAGAGGAAAGGCTGTCTGTTCTGTCAGAATCGCAGACACGTCCCTGTGGTGTTTGACATAGGCTAATTTGGAAATGCACATGAATGACAGAGTGCCCTAGAGAGCATAACTAACTTAGGAAATTGATGTCACTGGCATGTGACACTGTCCACCGTGACACTATCAATGGGACATCGTCTTTGCAAGAGTGGGAAGAATCATTGTTTTATCTCCAGAGACAAACAACTATTTTTGTCAGCACTGAAGCATGTTTTGTTATTCCTTCGCCCAGAACAAGTCTCACTCATTAGAACTGGCCACAGCACTGGGGATAGATGCTGAAGAGATTCAGTTTACTGGCTAGTAGCATATAAACTTTAGCAAGGTATAAGAAAAATTTAGTTATAAGTCCTAACTCACTCTGTTTTATCTTCTTTTACATTCAATAGGTTTGAGAAACAGGTACGTACACTTGCAGGACAGCACAGGATGCCGGCATTGTCACTGACAGGAGACCACGCTTGTGGAATGCTACACAGGCACGGCATGGCAGAAACATGCGGGAGCTGGCATAGAACAACACGCATACCTTGGGATTGTTTTCTGGCAGAGAAGGTGAGGCTATACCCCTAAGTTTATTAAACCATACCAAACAGAAAATGGTTTAGAGAGCTTTTTCATACTTTTTCTTGAAAGCTGGATTGAACTATTGAAAATATTGGAAACATATGTTTGCTGGGGCCACCACATTCATCTGAGTAGGGGGATGTAGTGAAGCTGCTTAAGGAATACTGAGCATAAGGCCAAAACTAACTCTGAGGAATTTAAGATTCTGACCCAAATGGTTCAGAAAGCACAGAGCCTACCTTTCTTGGAAAAAAGTTACCTATGTCCTTTTGGTCAACGAAAAGATACAAAGCTAAATGTTCTCTGCTTCACTAAGTAGGACGAAAAAGTTGTTTAGGGGAATTGCTTGCACCCTCTGGGAGCACTATTCCAGAAACAGTTTTTGGAGAAAGGTCTTTGTGGCATAAGTCAATTTAAGCACACAATAAGCAGAACAGAGAACATTTCTAGTTGATGGCATGATGGATTCCATAAACCAATGACAGGTCCTGCAAAGTTGCATCAACGTCAAAAAATTGAGAGCATGCTTGGAGCGACCTCCCTGACAACTTTCCCATTACCTCTCTCCTAGTTGGGCATATTCAATGTATTGAGGCCTGCTCCCAAGCCAAATCTTTCTTCCTGCTATGCCTCAGTCTAATCAATTGTATAGAAGTAATCCAAAAATTTTCACAAGTGAAGAAAAGATTAAATTCATTACAGTTATATGCCCATTTACATAGAACGATAAGAAAGTGAGGAGGAAATCACTAAATGACTCAACAGTGAAGAGCTAATGTGTGATGGACTTTGTAGATTACATACAATAAGTAATGTTTAGCCAAGGGTACTACTTTGCAAATATGTACAAACTTAATTTTAAAAGCATGGAACCAGGTGCAATGAGGTAAAAATTCTTTAAAAAATGCAGTTCTGTCTGCAAGTATTTTTCATAGATAAATTTGTAATTTTACAGACTATTTTTGGATTAAGCATGACATGACCCAGCAGACCCATATGTTTAATATAAAGCCAAGGTTTGGCTAATTACTCACATAACAAATAGTAAAAATTTAAAAGACATCTAAGCCTTCAACACATACTGCTTTTTATCAACAAGCATGAATCTGTTCATTTTTCTAAATTAAATTCTCAAACTTGTCAGTTTATTAGAATGCTAAAAAAGCACAATCACTTTAGATTAACAGATCAAGTTAATCATCATTGAAGAATAAAAATTGGAATGAAGTTACAAGCCCTTGAAATATAGGCTGATACTGGGAAAGTGTCATACTTCCCTAACATACAGTGGGACATAAGTGCTCAACATAATTTAGCATCATATTATTCTCTCTTAGTGTTATCCCTCATTTAAAAGTCATTCCAATCAATACATTATTCAAAGTAAATAAACACATACTGTAGTTTAAAACCAAGCTTCTTTAACATATCTATCATCAATATGTAGGCTTTTTGCAAAAATGTTGCACTACCACAAAAAACCGAAAGCTTATGATTAGATAGCAAGAGGTAGTATGGAAAAAAACAGGGAGTCATTATGATTTTCTGAGGTATGTATTATAAAAACATCGTTGTGAAGTCCCAAGAGTATCTACATAAAAGCTTCCTGAGAATTGTAACTTATGTTTTTCCCTTACCTGCCAGTCCTACAAATTCAACTTGAAATATGTGAAGCTATGTTCTTCCAAGTTCACATGGCATCACTAGTAATAAAACTTGTGTAATGAGAATTTCACAATTCTTCTGAGGATGGATAAACAATAGAATATAGCACGCTCTAACTGCTAAGTTAGATCCACAGCAATAGCAGAATTGTTCAAATGAAAATAAGCTATTAAGAAATTGAGCATAAACCAAGAGCACTCATTCTGAAGATGAAGAATGTGGCATTCTTTATATGCACTTCCAGAAAAACAAGAACGAAAATGTGCTGTTTGTTGCCAAGGTTGTGTTGTTTAAAATCCAAGTTATAAATTTCTATCAAGTTAGACTTGAAATCCAGCACTTGAGTTAGAAAGATAAAACTTCGAAGACTACTTCTTGCAGTTCTAACTTCAGCACTCCAAAGTCAAAATAAACACTGATAAAAATCATGCAAATATGGGCTGGTCAGCAATACTTGCCCTGCCTGCAAGCTATCTGTTTTAGATACTTTAAAGTCAGGAGCCCTATTAAAAGATTCAGGTGGTTTTTTTCCTTCCAGATCAATGTCTGTTGCTAGACAGGCACAGTCTTAATTAAAATTACAGAAGGAAGCTGAGAAGTAGTAAAATACTGTCTTCACAAATCTGCATTTAGTTTGTTGGCAGAACTCTAGAACAATACATTATTTATGAACTGCATGAAGTTACATGTATGCATATTTTACAGATTTAATATAACGGATCCAATCATTTGGAGGGATTGCAAGAGCTCAGATTAAAGCAAGATGTCACATATCATATTAGATATAAAGCCAAAATTTAATGAGACAAGTAAAGGTCAGAGCAGCACACTGCAGTTTCAATTTGATACCCCCACTCTCCTCCTTGTTCTTAAGCATGCATCATAACTTCAACTTTAAACTCAAAGCAAAACTAAAAGTTAGTATAAAAGGATAATCCCAATGCCAAGATCACTAAAGCAAACAGGAAAATTAAACAACTTTAATATCCCAGAGAACTGGAACATAAACATCCTATCTCACTGGCTTCAGTACTGCTATTTATTACTTTTATATTGCTCTTGGTACTCCCTTGCACCATTTTCAGGTATTTTTAAAAAATATTATTGTACTTTGAAAAGTAAGAGTGTGGTATTTCCAGGTTTCTGCCCCTTTATAATTTATCTTCCATCCTCTCAATTTTTAATCCAACAGTTTTCTGTATCTCTTTTGCAACAAAATAATTTTTCATTTGCTCCTTCCTTTCCTTTTACAGAGCTTTCCCTCTAATGACTCTGCTTCTGCATTTCATTTTGCAAAAATCTGCCTTCTCCATCGTAAATTAGAAGCATTTCTTCAAAAAAAATCCTTTCTGTTGTCCCCAAAACGTCCAGACCTTTTTCTTTTTCTGACCCTGCTGAGATACCCTGTCCACATAATGCCTGCTTTGGGCAGTCAACATTCAGCTTTTTGATTCTCACAATGCTCTCCAACCACTGCTCACTCCTGCAGCATGTCACATATTCTACTTCTGCTCTGCTGCAAGACAATATTGAAAAAATACCAAGATTCCCTTTAGTACCTTACCTGCCAAATTTTTCCTTCAAGGCTGCACTTCAGATCTTTCCTTTCTGTTAACATGCTAGAAAAAGAAAATCTAATTCTACTCTTCTCAGCTTGACTGCAATTCTGGTTAATTCTTTGTAAACTTCTAAAATCTTCACTTCCATTATAGTTGATGCTGCTTTAAATTTTTGTTCCAAACCCTGTGATTTTAGCTTCATTTTCTTCCCAGTTTTCTTCATAATTCAGAGCTTCTTCCTACTGCCTCTTTCTGTGATTACCATCTCAAATTTCTCACACATGATAAATATAGTATTTCTAAGACTTTCTCTTTTTTTTCCTCTCTCTTTTTTTTTTTTTTTTTAAAGAAGTTGGCTTATCCTTTTCAGGAACAGATACACATTCTTTCTTGAGTAGATCTCACTATCTTTACAGATACAAAAGAAATATCCCAAATATATAAGCATGTATAACAGAATGATCACCATACACCATGTAAGCAAGCATATGACAGCTTCATGTTTCCTTTTTAAACACATTAGATTTTTCCTACCCATTTTGCCTTTGAGTATTTTTGTTTAAATATAGTGTTGCCTTTCTGATCCTTAAAGAAGCAGACTATTTGAAACAAACAATTCAATGACCCTATTTATGAGTTGCTTCTTACATTCTTCCTTTTATTATTCCAATAATTTTACTAATTGCTCTCCAGTTTTCCTACTACACTCCTTAATAACACACTCTTCCCACTCAGAAATGAACTTTTAAAAAAGCAACTGCCAGACTTCAGAGGCCATTTGTTCATTTCCAGCCATTCAACTCAGACAGTTGTATTCCATTGCAGTCAGGTTTCCAAGGATGCTTTTCTTTAACATGCCATTATTTCTCACCAACTTTTAAACAGTTGAAACAAACTTTTTTAGTTTATATCTCTCAGTTTTTAGCATACTTTTTCAAGCTTTTCCCATAAAGTAACACAAGTTGAGAAATTAATAAGAGCTGTATTCTTAGGATTTCTTCCCCACAGGTCTTCTTGCAGAGAATCCACATTCACATAGACTGTGACTACCTCAGAGCTCTGAACTTATTTATTGGTCCTTTACTTCTCAACCACCAGTCAGGCTTCCTAAATCAGTCTTTTCTTTCTCCTGTTACTTTCCACAAATAAATATATATTTAAGTTATTCAGGTCTAAGGTTACTTACACACTTATTCTCTCCAATATGCCAATGAATATTGCTGCAAAAATTCTTCCAGAATTTCTAGTTTAATTTTTGATTTACATTTAAACTATTTTTTTCTATCCTCATGTTTTTTTCTTCTGCTAAAGCTTACAGAATAACAGTTTCTTTCAACATTTTGAGAATTCTCTCACCCTGCCATCCCTCTTTTTAAAGCCTCTTAGTGATGTTATGTTATTCATGCACAACTGTTTGAAGTTTCTATCTTATTTGAAACAAAAACTAGGAGATGACAACCCTTCTGGAGACAAATACAATTCCAGATGGCAACTGGAGCTGAATGAGGCTCTCAACTCAGAGCCAAGGTAAAGAGAAAAGTTCACTGACAAAACCCGATCAGTATAAGAAAGGAGCATTGACATAGAAACGTCTACATTTCATTGATTTAAATTTCATCTTTTTCATTGACTCTATGTAGGTTCTGTGTACTTCATAGTAAAATTACTGGGCAACACCTGTTGTTCAGTATTAAGAGGCAGTTAAGTATGAGACATAGTTTACTAATAAATTAGCTGATGTCAAAGAGGTCACTTCAAGGAGTGATGGAAATAAAATCCTGGGCTCTCTGAACACTTCAAAGTTTAGAAACTCTGAGTCTACCATATGCATTTGCTTCTAAAACTCCTCCATCTAGATGTAGGAATGGAAGCAGAATTTCATGCCTCTGAAGTAATAAGCAGTTGCAGAACTCCCTCCAAAAAGTTGACCTCTAATCAGTTGTCATGGAAGAGATCACCAGCGTTCCACCTCTACACCATCCCCATAGGTCAAGCAACAGTCATACCGACACAGAATTAATTCAATAACTCGAGCTCTCCTGATCAAGAAGGTTTTTTTAAGTGTCAGAAGCAAAAAATTCACTTGACCATATAGTAAAAAAAAGCAGAAAAGCTCTAAAAGCCATATGTAAAAAACATAACCATTTCAGAATTATAATGCTATATAGAACAAAACACACGCAACTTAGATTTCTCTCTGTTGTGAAATATTTTTATCACAAATATTTTCAAGACATCTGGGGTTTCAGAAAATGAAAACAAAGCAGCAGCAACTATTTTGTACAAAGGAGCAGCGATTATTACTAGAATTAATTTTTCCTTTTTATTGGTGGGGGCAACCTTTGTTAAATTTAACTTAATTTCTTCCAAACGTTCATTTAATGCTATCTGGCAGTAAGTTTTAATTATATAGTAAGTCTGGAAGTTAATAAGCCAGGATCATTAACAAAAAGGTTATAAATACAGTTTGTATATTTTTATTTATAGGATTTGAACATCTATCACAATCTAAAAATATACACACAGGTATATGCTTAAGAGTATTGTGACAAAAGGCATACTTTAGTTATAAAAAAGCTAGTATACCTGAAACTCAACTCATCATTAGTGTTCTTCATCACATCCATAGTCAGAAAAATTATCCTTGTATACAAAAAAGTTTTACATTTCAATCTTTTATGGACAAGCTTTCAAGTTCTTACAGAGTAAATGTGGTTAGAATCACAGAACAATGCAGGCTAGAAGGGACCTCTGCAGGTCTCCAGTACAACCCACCACTCAAAGCAGGGCCAGCCTCAAATTTAGATCTGGTTGCCCAAGAACTCATCTTGGTAAGTTATGAAAATCTCCAAGCACAGAGATTCAACAACTTCTCTGTTTATCCATTCTCATTGTGACTTTTTTCTCCTCATTGGAAGATTCCTAACTGCAGCTAGGGACCTTGTCCTTACCTCTTACTCTTTCACCATACAAAAGCCTGGCTCAATCTTCCTTAAAACCCCCCTTCCACTCTATATATTGTAGTTGTACATTGTAGTTGTAACTATAAACTTAACAGAAAGTGTGTGAAAAGAATAAGAAGCGTAACTTAAAAATAAATTATGTCAAAAAATACAAGCATAATCTGACCAACAAAATCACAAGCAACCACTCAGTAGTGCTCATGATGAACATAGACAATACAGAGCATCAAGTTGATTCAAACTCAACGCGTCAAATTATCAATAAAGGAAGAACAAACCTGGGCCACTTTAACGGAATTTTGAGTAGAACCACCAGCATGATATTCTACTTTGAACTTTTTCACAAGTTCTTCAAATCTGTTTAAAAAAAAAAGGTAGAGAAGAAAAAAGTTAAACTCTAAATTTTTTGTTTGTTTTCAAAAGAAAACATGGAGATTAAAAGTAGATTACATCATGTTATTTGAAAACAAGAAATTCAGATACATTAGCTGTTACATATGGTGCAAGCTGGAAACAACTATTTACATTTTGTCCAAATTACAAAGCAAAGTGTGACATTAACTTGAATCCTTTACCTGAAAGTTGCAAGTGTAGTAAATAACTGAAAAAAACATTATCCGAAGCACAAGCTTGATTGCAATGAACTGTTAGATTGATAAAATATATGCTTGAAGAAAAATTATATAAATGAAGACATTCAGATACTTATTCCATCTTATTATAGGTAGAAACAGAATGTAAAATTAAGTGAGAAGATTGAGGAGATTGGTGTCTATTTCAAAAATAACTTGACCCAAACAATGGTGCTATGTTTTACGTTTTCATATGAAATAGTACATTTTGACAGGTGAAGCACTTTTATGAACAAATCTACTAGGATGTGAGAAAATCTGATAACAGAAAAGCCAAGTGTCTCCAGATGAGCTTTCAAATCCTTCAAATCATACTACTGTGAAAACATAGCACACTCTGGTAACATTCAGTAATATATTATTAGGTTTGAACATTGAAACAAATATTTAAACTTGAACAGAAATATCTACCCTCATATTTCAGATCATATTTCAGGGTTAAGACACAGATAAAATTCTATAAGTCACTCTTCCTTGTCTAGGGGACTTTTTGCATCTCTGATCACAGTACACCACAGCTTAAAAACCAGCCTTCTCTCTAGTCACAGGCTGTAGAAAAGGGTGTCCCAGAAAAGAAAACTAGAGTAAGCAAGTTGTGAGGACTGCAGGGAGGCTGTGCACAAATACTGTATCATGCCTTTAAGTTCTAAGCACACTTCAAAGTGAGTGGATTAAACAGCAGGATTAACAACCTCAGAAGGCATTAGACTCAGAAGTACTCCTGCATGCAGGTTAAAATGTTTACTTGTTTGCACATTTGTTTGCATATTTGAGGTTCAAAATGACCTCAAGGTCAACACTAATTAATAGCATAGATTCGCCCTTAAAGTCTACTAACTTTACATGTTTACCTTTAACAAATGAAGCCTGCCCAATTAGATGTATTTCAACATACTTTATTGTATTCATCTCTAGCATCTTTTAAAACAGTGACACATCTTTATTTCAGACACAGTGAAAAATGAACGCTATCTGCCAACCCTACCCTTCCTCTCTCCCTCACAATCCCAATCTCCTTATAGCATGTGAACAATGGCTTCGGGGATAGATTTGTCAAATAATGACTTGTTTGTTTAAAAGGTTTTGATTTTCAATACCATGTTACTAATAAGAGCATTTTTATTTCTACAGTACTTTCCAATTTAAAATGTTTGAATAATGAGCTACTCACCTTAGCAAACTACTGATGGGCAGACAATTAGAAAGAATCAAGAACTAAATTACTACATATGATTCTCACAGTTATCCACACTACTAATTATCCACCAATTCTATGTCAAGCAATTGAAACCTCAAATGATAGTAAGTAGCTAAGAGTGGGGAAAAAACAACAAAAAACAACAGGTCTCCTAACAATTGCTTCTCAAGCAAAGACATACAAACCATCACAAACCACGTAAGTATTTTGGCAATATTTTTTCTTTAATTTAGTTAACATTTTACCTTTTCAATCAATTTGGGTGTGTACTGCCCAAATCACATGGTTATTTTTGAATTCTTGTATATCTACAAGCATGCCAATTGATATTTTAATTCCTTTACCTAAAGACATCTAACGTTTCTATGTCCGTACTATTTAATGGCATGTTAAACCTTATAAACCCAGTATACTGTAGTTGATGACCTACATTAGCAGCTCTAAATCTAGATGAGTATGTATTTAAATACTTATCTCGTAGTTTGAATTAATAAAATAGGTGGTATCTGAATTTCGGTATAAAAATTGGAAACAGCCTTGAAATACTGTCTGTATTATGAAGATTTCAAGGTGACAGTTATGTAATCTAAGAAATAATCTGAACAAATTATTTTACAATTACTTAATAGAATAAGACAAACAATGGCAACTGTCTTTCATTATTTGAGATTGAACATTAAAAGACCTTAATTTTCTTCGAATTAAGATAGTAAACGCACACCTCTAAAGGTCTGTTATACGAAGTAGAACACGAGTTTGTACAAATACAAGAAAAGTAATTTTTGCTGGTCATTTTCCATGACACATCACAAGGATGATATAAATTGTGTTGTTTTAATCCACAAGAGCCTGATAAGCAAGTTGTACCAAGAATGACCTCAAAATTAAGAATGCCAATAGCTTTTTATCTTAAGAAAATGAACAGTTACATGGAAATTTTTCAAAGTGTCAGCAGATGGCACAGGCAGGGTGAGAACACTGACTTTGTCACTGTCTGCTGTATGTCTGACCTGCAAAGAGAAGACTGTCATTCCAGCATGCCTCAGAAACATGGTATTTGCTTTTATAAAACTCTCAATTTTAAGGAAGGAAGTTCAACTGTAGAAACTGCTCTGAGGCCTGGGAATGCTACAACAGGGCTTCTGTGTGTGCTTCAGGACTAAGCTGTTATCACACTTAGGATAATTCAAGAAAATTAAAACCTTATGAGCAAGAGTGAATAATATTTTTGTTTCACATTCTGCAATTGTTGGTCTTTCTGAGTATTTCTTAAGGCTGTGCTATATCTGAGAACTGTGACCCTTCTCCTGACCTAGCAACATACCATTACCTTAAATAACAGAATAATAAATCCCACAATCAGCACCATATAGAGGGGCCCCTATTTTTGGTACCATGAATTTGTTCGCCACATTACAGAGTATTTTAACAAAAACAAGTTTGCATTTGCAGCAGCATATGTTTTCAGCTGTGATACTGCTGATCAACTCTAGCACTGACCAAAGAGGATATGTTAATGTTTTGCTCAATTATACTAAAAGCAATAACACTTCTGTCAGTTGCCTTTTTTTCCTCCCCTTTTTTAAAAAGGATTGACTCCTAATTGAACTTGATACTGAAAGGTGAGCCTTTTCAGTAGCTTCATTTTTGACAGAATTAATGGCTATTAAAAAAAAAAAGTCTAAGAAGGTAATGGAAGAAGCTAGTATATAAAAGAATACAAACAAGAATGAGAATAAATTTTATGCTTTTTTTAAAAAAAAAAAAAAACAAAATACACCTCCTTACATTACAGGAGGTGGAGGCTTATTTTTAAAAGGTACAGACTCCTCTTGCATATGCCATACCATTACCTTGAACTGGAGACAGCTGTTAGAATTTCCCCCCAGTAAGTATCACTAACAATTTCACCACGCTGTTTGTCACTCAAACCATTCATAACCTAAGCATCACTATTCATCTTCTCTTACCAAACTGTGTTTAAACCTCACACTGTTCCTTCTCATAGCATCTCTTAAAAAGCATGATTTCCCTTACTATACAGATAAATGCACTTATCTTAATATCTAATCCCTTCAGACAGCTGCAAAGATTATCTGTGACAGCTATCCTTCTGACCAGCTCACCTCTCTCCACATCCCTCTTCTAGCCCCTTCTCAGTCATTTCAAGCAGAAGCCACTTCTCTACGTTTTCAAGGCCCTGCAAAGCATTACGGCCATCCTTCATTCCGTACACTCAGATTTACAACACCTTCCGGGCGCAAAGTGGTCAACAAAAATACCTTTTCCCTCACTAACCCATGATATCATCCAATGTCCAGTTACTAAAATTTTCTATGAATATTAGGCAATCTACTTTAAATCTTCCTTCAGACTATCTTTCACCATAATGTCTAAAAAAAAGTCATCAGCAAGGCTGTGTGATTTCCTGAGGCTATTCTCCAGCCTAATGACTGGCAACCCTCTCCTGGATCAATACCCATCTCTCATAACTCACTTTATACACAAAATCTGAGGCTTTTTTGAGCTGGGACTATCTTCATGTTCTATGTTACACAGCAACAAATGCAGTCATGTTTGGCTCACCATGGTTTCAAAACCAAACTAACAACAAAAATAAGCACATAAAACATTCCCTACAACTGAAGGCATACAACATAAGGCAATGGAGCTGCAGTAAGAAAAATTAAAACAATTCAAGTAATGCTGTTAAGTTTTTGGACAACTTATATTAGACTACAAAGAAACGTTTTTGAAGAGTAAAATGGCCACAGAACACCAACATTTAACTGTCTTAGAGAGAGCACCAGGAAAAACCACTTCTGATGCATATGTCAGAAACTACTTATCTGCAAGAAGTAAAGAAAAGTAATCTCTTGTTTTTCAGCAGGGTGTGTTGCCCCGGATATCTTTTGATATATCTGCTTATTACTTAAAATGTATTCAACAGTATACATCAGCAGGGAGCTACACTTTAAACAAAATCATCTGCCAAAAACAGCTAGAGAGGAGAGAAAAATAATTTTTGCCCTTTTTGCTTTTGTATGTCAGATAATGACAGTCTGAATCTAAGACAAAAATCTGGTTATTCTGTATAATAATAATCCAATATTTCCAATGGATAGTACTTTTTTGTTTGGTGTTATAAAAACCTTCAAAACCACTAAGATGGAAACCTCTTAAATAAGCAATAAAAGGTTGCAAGTTGCACATAAGTCTGTAATTTCTTTTTCTTTGGAGGTAAGTTGGGGCTGGGGAGGCAGCCTTTGTTGATCCCTCTAGAGAGGAATGTAGACTAGGATTTGGTATGTTTTCAAGCTATTGGATGAATTTTAATTAGATTTTAATTAAAAATCATAATTAATGGTGATTCTGACACCTTTCCCAGATATTTATTTTTAGTTATGAGGTAGTCATATTAAGACATGGCAATAGCTTAAACATTCAGCTGTGAAGAGAACCAGACTAATACACTAACAGTTAGATGTTTGATCCTTTTAATTGCATTTTTTAAAATCTACTTAAATCTTCAAATTAAGTAACCTGTGTCAGAATGTCTATGAAACCACTCCATAAATTAAAGAAAAAAATATGTGAGAGAGTGAGCATCATATTATACAACCTGTTTTAATAATACTAAAAGCTCAGTAAAGCTACAAAAAAGTACCAAACATAATTTCCATTTTTTAAGAAAACCCTCAAGGAATAAATCAACACAAACAACTAAATAATGCCAAACCTGCATCCTGATTGTTTTGCAGGGCATGGCAGAAGTAGTTATGCATACATCTGGACAAGCCTGTCGTCTGTCACATTCTCAGTTTCATCATAGCCTGGGCCAATGCCAGAACGATGCAGGCAGCCACAGAGCCAGGCAGATGGGGCACATGTTGTAGAAAGACAACCTTCCCTGGTCAGTGTTAGCAGGCAATCTGAAGCCCTCATAATTTGATTCTAAGTAAAATCTAATTCAGATTTAAGGAAAAGGTCTAGTCTCAAGATTCAGACATTATAATTAAACCACAAGGCATTATTTTTAAACAGAAGTAAAAGGAAGAATACTTTAGGACAAATACTGTGGGTAAAAAGATAAGTAATTCATATTTTTAACTCTAAGAAGTGTACCCAATTTCTCTAAATTGTACAACTTGGTGTTCAAAGTTCAAACCCTAGAAAGGATAGTTATATATATGAACTATTTTATCCCTAGTCTTTGACGTATAACCAATTAAGATTGAGATGCAGATATAATTGGTTGTTCTTACTTAAAATTGGACCTGAAAGAGCAAAAATATTGCCTTTTAGAAATGAGCTACAATCGGAGAGGTACATGAGAAAACTGTGTAACAGCTGCTTGGCAATGACTGACTTTACCCAGAGCTAGTTTTTCTCCTTATTAGCTTGGCACAGAATTAAAGAGCTTGGGAATGGGTAGGGGAGTAGAGGGGAAGAATGAAACATGCTAAAAAGGAAGTATTGGAGACAGGTTAGCACCATGGACATATAACACAACAGAAAGCGAAATGTGTTAGGAATATGATTGCTACAATTGAATATAGCAAATTATCATATTTTTCTCCTTTATTTACTAAAGTTCAGAAAACAGTGACTCTTCATGGAAGTATTTACTGTTGCAAACCAGAATTTCACATGAAGTATTTTCCTAATCACCTCATCCAAACAAACAGCAAATGAAAAAAGCCAGTAATTCCAACCAGGTTAGGATTATGAGTACCAAATGTTAATATATGAAAGAAGGGGGAAAAAAAATGCATAGGCAAATTGCAAGATTCATAGCTTTGAAATATTTTACCACAAATGTTAGCGAGGTTGAAAAAAAATGCACTTAAATGTCAGTTTGATAAAAGCCAAAAGAACATTTTCCACATGTGTTTGCATTTAGGCATATTGAAACAAGATGGAAAAAGTAACAGTCATTCAAATGTAAGGTTAAAACATCAGCTCTTAAGGATCATGATTTAAAGACATTTCTCAAAGTAATTTTTTGTTTTTTCTTTTCTCAGCAGTCAGGCAAATTTATGCGAGTGTTCTTGAATAGCCCTCCTTATTCCAGATTATCTGGATATCTTCCTCCTCTACATTATTTCAAAAATGTACATGATTACACGCAGAAGCATCAGCCACCACAAGGCAAATTTTACTGTTGATATTCCAAAATGATACAGGAAAATGAAAAGAAAAACTATACCACTAGATTATTAAAAGATTACATTTCTGATCCTAACTGTTGCTAAATGCTACAAATACATACACACATTATATATACACAGAGTACCTTCATGAACCTCAAATATATATTATATATTATTACTATAGTATAGGTCAAGACGACTAAAATTTCTCTCCCTCTATTAAATTTTTAATCAAAACATTTTACAGTTTCATCCAAGGATAGGTAATCAGAAATACTATTAGAAAATTTCTGTCAGTTCAGTAATTCACTACAAGTTTATGCTTTTCCCCCACCGTCTTTTTGGAAGGTCTTCCAAATGATCAGCCAAGACTCAAAAATTTTGCGGATACATCTAGGGATTTGCACCATAGTATCTGTTGCAAAACACCATAGCCAGAAACAGCTCCCTGCCCTTATGCATAGCCAATAAGCGTCAAAAGACGTTCCAGGCAGGAAAAATATGTAGCATTTACCTTCTTCATCCTTGGATGCGCCAAAGTATGTTCTGGAGCACTAAGAAACGAGGTCATTTCCTTTGTTATTTCTCAGCAATATTACAAAAACATTTACACTTGCTCCTGATGTTCCCAGTATACATTTGGCAGCTTGTATACAAGAATACTACTTCCAAAAAAACTGTCATTTTCTGTTTGCATCTCGTAAGTAGTATGGGAAGAACACATGCTTTCTGAGACCTACCAGTAAATTCTTCGTGTCCAAATTTCCTCGCTAACTAACCAATGAAAGGGCAAGTTGTTTTTCATATTAGAAAATAGTGTACTTCTTAATCCTTTTAACATCAATAACTTTGTCCTGCAATAAAAATGCAGGAAAACAAGTAACACTGACTAGTTTTGAAAATAAGACTAGATTTACAAAATTAAAAGCAAGTTAGAGATCATAATCCTAATTATGCAACAATCATATGAGGCCACAATAGATGCTTCCCACTTGTCACAGTAGAGACCAGGTGTTAACTGTCAATAAACATTTAGTGAACACTAATTGAAACTGCTGTTTCACAAGCATCAACTTACTCCAGCTCACATCAAAGTGAAAATTTGTTTAACTCAATAGAATATTTGCCAAGAATATTTTAATATTAAAAGTATCCAGTCATCAAGAGATCTTAGACCTTATCTTTGCTACAATTTAGATTATCTAAAACTGTAGTGCAAATCATATTAAGCTGCCTGTAAAGAGCTGACAAAAAAAAAAAGTCATATGCACACTCACACCTGGTAGAAAGAAATATTTTACTATAGTAACTTTACAATTTGTGCTTTTATCTATAAATACATCAAAACAGTAAAACAGCAAAAATTAAGTTAACCAAGTTGCAAAGTTTGGGTTTCAATTCAGAGCCAATAAAATATCAGAAAGTTTTGCAGACAGTTGTTCCAAAACCAAATTATAAACTAATTGTTTCCATACATCACTCAGATTAAGAAGCATTTTATCTGAGTAATATTCTCTATTAACACAAAGTCCAAAACAATGGTGACAGTTGTTAACCACAATCTAAATCAATTTTTTGTTCTTTACAATAATATAAATGGTTCATGTCAATTCAACTACACTGCTAAAACATCTATTTTTCTTCACCCCTTGTGCTATTTTAAATTTTTTTAAATCAGTAACCAGTCAGTAAATTTAAACCAAGAAAAAAATTAAAAATACATCAGGATATTTAAGTAGACCAAGAAGACAGTATACGTCTACTCTAAGCTCCTATTAACATGCAGTGAACTATAATAATTTTCCTCACGAACAAATAACGCAGAAAACCCTGCTTTGAGCACAACCAACAGTAAGATTTCCATTTTAGTTCTCTTTAACCTTCCTGCTTCTCAGTGCAGGTCTGTCTTGAATCATAGAATCATAGAGTTGTTTAGGTTGGAAAAGAACTTTAAGATCATGAAGTCCAACTGTTAACCTAGCACTGCCCAGTCCACCACTAAACCATGTCCCTAAGTACCACATCTACACATGTTTTTTAAATACCTCCAGGGATGGACTCAACCACTTCCCTGGGCAGCCCGTTCCAAGGTTTGACAACCCTTTCGGTGAAGAAATTTTTCCTAATATCCAATCTAAACCTCCCTTGGCGCAACTTGAGGCCGTTTCCTCTTGTCCTATCGCTTGTTACTTGGGAGAAGAGACCAACACCCACCTCGCTGCAACCTCCTTTCAGGTAGTTGTAGAGGGCGATAAGATCTCCCCTCAGCCTCCTTTTCTCCAGGCTAAACAACCCTAGTTCCCTCGACCGCTCCTCATAAGACTTGTGCTCTAGACCCTTCACCAGCTTCGTTGCCCTTCTCTGGACACGCTCCAGCACCTCAACATCTTTCTGGTAGTGAGAGGTCCAAAACTGAACACAGTATTTCAGGTGCGGCCTCACCAGTGCCGAGTACAGGGGCACGATCACCTCCCTACTCCTGCTGGCCACACTGTTTCTGATACAGGCCAGGATGCAACTGGCCTTCTTGGCCACCTGGGCACACTGCTGGCTCATATGCAGCCAGCTATCTATTAACCAATACCCCCAGGGCCTTTTCCGCCAGGCAGCTTTCCAGCCACATATCCCTTAAGATAGTCCCCTACTAATAGCAGATCAAAAACACGGGCAATATTTATTACCACAAGCACACACGCATACTCCCAAATGTATTTCCTTTTTGTAAGTTTTTGACAAGTATGTAATCATGTGTCCACATCTTTATTTTCATTAGGTGGCATTGGAAACTACAGAAGGAATTAATGGTTTATTATCAACATCTTAGGATACTTGGGAGGGAGGACGGGAGAAGATTTAAGAAAGAAGGAACCAGAACTGTTCAGAAGGGATAACTTGGAAATATGTTCCTTTCACTTTTGGAAAAGTCAAAACCTGGCTCTCCTACAAGCAGGAGAAATTACACTGGTGGGATGACATCCAAGGACTGGATACATAGAATAGACTGCTACCTGAGAAGATGCATAAATTGCCTACTAGGGAGACAATTATAGGACAATCTATAGAGTCAGTGTAATATACTCAAACCAGCCATAAACAAATGAGATCAGGATTTGGAAGCAGTCTAGCCACAGCAGCCTTATGTTTAGGAAAAGTTCTTTTTGCTAAAACACAGAGTAAGTTTTCCCATGCAAACGTCCATGCTACTGCAGTTAAATTGATTCTGATACTTACACCAGCTTATTTATAGGTTTCTCAAGTGTTTTGACCACAACACTATTGTCTGCAGTGTAGATATATGCTAAATTTCTAAAATGTAAAATAGTAATCTTGACTAACCCAGAATAAGCCCTGTAGGTTATTGGGAGCAGCACACACTGGTAATACCAGAATCATTTAACTTGATTGGTTTACAGCATTTTGTTCAGTGATCACAGCAACATGAGAAGATGGGTTAAAACAGTATAGGTTGAAGGGTCAACAGGTGCTAATAATGCAAAAATATTTATCTGAATGAGGTAATATAAAATGTTCTCTTTTATCTCAATATTCTATTGATAATTGAAAAAAGCAAACCCAAACAGCTAAATAATCAATGGAGAGTAAAAATTACTAGCTCTAAAGGAAACATCCTCTTGCCACCAAAACAGAAAGGCCTCTTCAGACTTGTAATATACTTTACAAGAGGAAGATGTGTAAACAAAAGAAGGTAAACATATAGATTGTAAGTAGCATTAGAAGCACCAAAGGTGACAAAAAGACTTGACACTGATGCCATTCTTTAAACAATTTCCTTTTAGGAATAGGGTTTGGGAGTCTTTTTTCCCGTCTTTCATACAATTCTCCCTAAATCTTTGCATAGGTTTTTTAGAAATGAATTGTTTGAACCACTGAATTCTGGAATTTTCAATAATAGAAAAATGAAGCAACCAGATTAACAACTTTGATTAATTACTCTTACATTAAGTTTTTTACTTGAGTGGTGATATTTTCAGCTGCAAAACAAAACCTGCCGTGTTGTATCAGCACAAAACCTTCAAACGTTGAGGGAAGAGGCCAAAGGAGATACTATGAATTGCACACAGTAGAAAAAAAAAATGTTTAAAATACATTCTTCAGTAAGGACCAAAACAAAGATGCTGGATAATCCTTAAAAATAATACACTGAATGTTGATGAATTTGGGGTTCTCTCAAGGATGCAAGCCTTATATAGGGCTTGTCTAGTTAGGACCCTTTCCAGAAGATTCCTAGAACTAGATAACATACTCAGATTTCAGGAAGTGAATAATGTTCTGAATTAGAAAGCAACTATGTATTCTTCTCTATCTGTAAAAGGTGACTGTCTTCAATTAACCTTCTTTCTCAAAAATGTTTCACTATTATAGCGTTACTAGGCTCTTCATCAGTCTTCCAGTTTTTGAGATTTTCATATACATCATAATACAATAATAATAATAGTGAGTGCATGCTTATTCTTACAAGGAGATGATAAGTCTCCATTTCAACGTATTTTCTAGTTGAAGCTTTAGTTACTTGACAGAATATCTCCTGCAGAGATTAGCCTATTATTACTTGCTACAGACCCTCCCTGAAAGCAAGAAGCCCATTTTCTCCAGATGACTCATTAACAAGCACAACAGAATGAAGTGTTCCAGCCTGAAATGCCAACAGCTAAAAATAACTCATCCCCCAGCCTATGACAATTCAGTCCATCTCTTCACTCCATAAGCACAATCTCAGAGGGTCACCTTTTGGGGAAAAAAATTAGCATATGCAATGAACAGGGGGAAAAAAAAAAACACCACCACCCAAAAATCACAAGTTAATCAAAAGCTGCAAGGGAATAGTACTGCATAAATCATTTCAAACAGCAATGTTCCAAGCAGCACTAAAAGGCTAATTCCACAGCAGAACAACAATTCATGGAATGAAAAGAAAGATCTAAACATTTGACCCAAATATGACAACATTGAGAGGCTCCTTCTGATAAAAACCAGTCATTTTGACTTCCCCTGTATACACCCTGCCATTACAACACTAACAAGACATGTTTAGTGATACCCTGTGTTAGTCTTCATGCTATTATTAAGCAGCTTATGGTCAGCTGTTAAGTTTCACAGAATCACACCAGCTCTTTTGCTGAACAATCTTTCTAAAGAGCAGCATTTCGTCACAGGAGTTGTGCATGAAAGAATTTATCTCCCCTCCCAAGAACACTGGAATGAAGGAGGAAGAAACTTACTTTCTTACCCTCAGTCCTGCAAAAACTAGGAAAAAAAGAATTAATCTGTCTTATGAAGTATAGAAATACATTATTGACCGGGAAATGTGGGAACTCAGCAGCTACACACCACTGAAGGTTAATTTCTACGTCTGGAAAGCTGTTGGAACAAAACACCAGTGCAAAAGCACCTGGTAGTTAACTGTCAGTGACCATTAATTGGATATCAACATTTTCTTTACAAATTAATATACATTTCCTTCTTCAACAAGATAACTGGCCTAGTATGGAACAGAGGAAAAGTAGACATAATAAATCGCAACTTAAAAAAATGTTCCTGGCATTTTCTCATGTGACGTTCTCATAAGCAGACTCAGGAAATATGCAATAAAACTAAGTATTCTTAGGTTGTTACACCAGTAACTGAAAAGCATCAACTAAAACTATAATTTTCTATATAATCAAATTACATCTCAGGCTTGGTCCAGATGTGATTACCCTGTTCTGTTTTGCAGGCAGTATTTATTAGATAATCAGGCGCCTAAACTTAGCAAAACCTAAACAGAATTAAAAAAAACACCACTTTGCTCAGTGTTCCCAATACAATTAAGAAAAAAAAATTCAAAATCTTTTAAAATTAAAGCTAGTGAGGACTAGCACTGATGAAACAAATTTAAGGAACAAAGACCAAACAGGAAGTAACTGGGATTAGGCAGCAGTATCACCAGGGGCCGTGGGAAGGTGTCTGAAGGTTACAGAGGATCAAAACTGTAAAAACTAGTCAGCAATGTAACTCCATTGTGGCAGCTGAGGGAGATGTGGGAGCAGGAGGGCATATATTTTTCTAGAATATAGTAGTAAGGATAACAAATGTTAGATGCAAGGAAAATGTACTCTTTTCTACTCAGTAGTAATGAAAACGCCAACTGTCAAGTCCAATTTCGTAGCCTACTTTGAGATTAAAAGCAGTTTGGAGAATTAATTGGAAGGCAAGTAGAATAAGAGATATTAAACGTGATGTATAAGAAAAGATTGAAGAAATTGAGTTTAGTCAATAAAAGAAATGTCTAGAAACAAGACGGACAGTTGAATAATGACTCTTACACAGAAATCATTTCTTCATATGCCTTGCAGGCTGGCAGAAATGAGCTTAACTAAGACTTAGACTATACGTTACAGAAAGCTAACCACACATAGGGAGACACCCTACAGAGAGGAGGGAGAATCTCCTTCACTCACATTTTGAGAACAGTTAGACAAACTTTTAGATATTCCAGCTATGTATGTTTAGCTTGGTGCTATACAATGGACTTGAGGCTCATACCAGCCCTCTGTGTCTATAATTAAAAGTACAGGAGAAAACAGAATGACATTTCCTCAGTTATCTTATCTCTAGGTTGAACATTCCTTTAATCTTCTACACATAACAACACAAAAGCTCCCACAGGAGAAAAAACAACATACAAGGAAATTGCAAAGGAGCTTACCACACACTGAAGTTTTGAAGAAAACGGAAGTCAACAACTCATTTTGTTTCAAACGTAATCTTTCACGTTAAGGTCACGGAAGATAAAGAATACCCAGCTCTTCAAGAAATCAGGCAACTGTAATGAAGTGCCACAGACACCCAAAGCAATCATAACCACTTCTCCAAGTGGTAGAAACATTTCTTTAACTTCCCCTTTCACAAATAAAGAAAAATATTACAAAAAAAACCACCAAAACTGAACCTAAATCTCCCGTTGGGGAGAGGAAAAAAGGAAAACACATGTAAGAACAGCAACAAATAAAACCAAACCAAACAACAAAAAAACACACATCTTTTTGTAGTATCTGTACTAAGTATTTAACATGATGAGAATGACACAAGAGTCCACAAAGACTAGAAAAATAGCTCAAAGAGCGATTTTGAATGGCTAGACAAGACCAGAATGAGAGCGTTCCCATAGGCAAATCTGAATGTCCTTAGGTTGATATGAGACACTGGTTTTAGAAAATGTATTTTTTAAGATGACATCAAGACTTCAGATTGAGTGATGTATGGGTGTGCATGAAGTAAAAATAGTCGTAAAACAATAAAGGACCCTGACCTAAATACTACTGCTCATGTATAATATCAATGAGGTTGAAAAATCTCAATGTTATGATTGTTCTCTGCTCCTCCTAATAAAAATGGAGAACATCATCACGCCAGAGTGAAAATAAACAGCATGAACATCATAAGCAGCTTTCGTCCTCATCACCTTAAAAGGGAAACAGTGAAAGACTGAAACAGGTACAGAGAAGAGCAACAGGCATAATCAAGTCATGGAAGTGCTTTCACATGAATGAAGACGACCAGGACACAGTCTAGAAGACTCAACTATGGAAAGAAACAATCAAGATCTATAAACTTATCAGTGGAATAGGTTGTGATTATTCACATCATGTCATAATACAAGAGATAAAGGGCATAAATGAACCAAGCTAGTGACAGATTCCAAAGATGGAAAAGATTTACCTTCTACAAAACGTACAGTGAAGCTATGGCACTCTTTCCTTAGCAGACCATGAATGTCAGAAGCATACTGGATTCAAGAAATTACCAGATAAATTAATGGACAAAACATCTAGCAAAATTTATTTGGTAAGAAAGAAAAACTCGTCCCCACCCCCCCAAAACCCTTACCATCTCTGTTTCACAAACTGTCTAAACATTATTTGTTGGAAGCTGGGAGAATATTCAACACAAATATAGAAATTCAGTAATGCTTGCTCTATTTCACAGTCCTTCCCTCCAGTCTCAAATACTAGTAATTGAGTCTTTGAATTGACTGGATGTGACCGAACCTATGTTCTTGCATAATACCAAGCAGAGGTACATGAGACGTTTCAGCTGATTTAAGTAGCTTTTGTCACCATGACACACTGCTTTGTTATTGAGAAGACTTAGGCAGAGTATGACATTTATATCAGTGCAGCTGAAGCACTTGCAAAAAAAAAAAAAAACCAAAACCAAAAACATTTGGGCCTTATGCCAAAGGCTGGCTGGTGATGTTCGCCACCTTACAGCAATGCTACCTAATTCAAACATTTCAAGTATATTTTCTGCAGTGCATGTAGTCTTGTGGGATGATCCACAGACAGCATTACTGAGTGGAGAGCTTAAAGAAAGTGTCTCTACCTGACAGAAGATGGTGGGTGACTCCCCTGTAAGTTTGGATATGCCACTTCTGTAGGGGAACACCTCTGCAAGAGCCTGACTCTGTTGACAGGTAAAGCCTATCTTTTTCTAGCAGGAGCTCCTGACTTAGTCTCACCGTATGAAGAATGTCTCAAATTGTGTAAAAGTATTTCCCTCTCCAATTTTTACTCACTAATTATACTGTAAATATAGTAGAAGTATTAAAAAAAAGGCCTCCCCCCAAATCCTTTCCGAGATTAGAGAAGACAAGAAAGGAAGTTGAAAACAAACATATTCATCCTGACTCTCTCTAGCTAAGAATGACCAGTGGTAGTGAGAAAATTAAACTTTATACATGAAACATGCCTGAAAGTTTTCTGTTATAGAGCTGTTATTTGTATTAAGACCATATACAACTCAGTAGGAAGAGAAATGTTTCTGATCAAAGAACAAGTTGAACTGAAGCAACTTGCAACATTTTTTCTTTTCGTATTTCACGTAATTCTTTGAGTACAAAATTTTGACCAAGGTGGATTCAGACCAACAATTAAACCAATTTTATATCTTTTATTTCAATCCCTAAAGATTTAGGCTTTAAAAAATATGTTCTAAATAGGTTACTATAAAAGTCACAGTGAAATAGTAAATTCAAAATTAGAGTTTTCAGTTTTAATAAATAGTTTGATATCGTGGTGAACTCTTTAAATTGTTTGCTTGAACAGGGTCTTTTCCTAGTGGGTAGGAACAAAGCAGCTTTGAATTACAAACAATGCCCTGCAGTCAGTAAAACTCATGAGGTATTAATTTACAGTTTCATCTGTGATCAGTTAAACTGTATGTGAAATCTTAAACATCTTTTAAAAAAACACCGCAAATAGCTCAATAAGATATTTTTTAAACAGTGCTTTAACAAAAACCATACCAGATTAACTTCTATTGTCAAAACAGAGCCAAATGCAAGTTGTGTTTAAAGCCTGCATTCTAGTAACCAAACAATACCAAGAGATGTTATCCTTCAATAATATCTAAGGAGCTGAGACAGAAGTAACAAATATGGACTCAAAAACCACTTTACTCTGATTTTGAGCTCATACAAGAATAAGACAGACAAAAGTAATAATAAAAACAAAAAAACAAGTATCAGGGAAAAATGTATATATGTACACATATATACAAAATGTATATTATATATAGCAAAATAAATACAGTTTTTTGCTACAGTGCATATATCTATCTATATATAACAACTGATGGCAGTTTAACTGGTCTAGACTCAGAGTATTGTCAGCTTATGTTCTTATGTCCCTGAGCTCTTCTTCCTCTGGTTTAAAAGTGACTATGTTGTGGCTTTGTGCCATACTCAAAGGCACAACTATATTTGCAGAACTTGCTTTCGGGGGAGACAATTTAGCAGCTGTCAACTGTGAATACTGGGAACATCTGGAACATTTATACTCCTTTTAAAACACATTTATATTGCTAATATGCATTTATTTCTGAAAAGTAACTTTTCATAACTGTTGAATTAACTTTCCCTAATTGTTGAAGACTGTGTCCATTTTACAAAACTTCCTTTAACAAATATTTTTATTAATAGGTTCTCATTCATTATAGAGGAAAATTACAATGTTAAGCTTTGAATAGAAGTCCATTATGAACAATGTACATGAATATAAAATATTTGAAAACACAAGGAAACGTTTGCAGCAGTCGTCATAACTTAAAAGTAGCTAACATTCTTCACACATTTAGAAATACTTGTTTTGAAAAAATAAGACTTTAAGCCATCAGTCACAAAGGCGATTTAAAACTGTAAGACAGTTTTCACAAAAGTGTTTTACTTCCCTATAAAACTAGGGACATAAGTACATACACTTTTTTACTGCATAAACATAGATGGTAGGAAGTTAGCATAGATCATGAGTTAACTATTGCCTTTATATCACACAAATCTAAACTCCTACTGTGGAAACCACATATCACTTACTACTTTTCAATGACTTGCAATGAGAGCTACTGGAATGCTATACAGAATATTCTCATGCACAGTGGCGTATACCTAAGAGTGTCAGTGTAAGTATGTGTACATGCTTTTTTTTTAAAAATCAACTCCTGAAACAACTAGTTATATACTGTGAACACAATTATACCATTATAAATTATCACCTCATTAATAAAATAGAGTAGTTTTATTTTCATTCATGAAGTTCTTTTTCTCCACTTGTAACTCTGTTCTCTACTAATTAGTAGCAGAGTTAAAATCATTCATTAAAATATAATATGTAACACCTATTTTGAGACAACAGGTAATATTACACAATTACCAGATGTCTTAGGATTCAAACATTACATATATATATAACTACAAAAGAAAAAGAAAAAATGAACTTCCAACACATTTCAGTTAATTTCTATTTCCTGGATTTAAGACTGGATTTCTCAGTTGACTGATCTATTCTAATGTAGAAACAGTTGAACTTTAAGCAAAATTGCTGAAGTTTCAAATTACAACACAATGCAAAATGGGTTTGTACCCAAAAGAGAGCTATACAAAACATATGAAACTGTATCAATGATGCACAAAATCCTTATATTAAAATCACTCAAGTTCCAAGTCAAACACTTTAAAGTTAGGAAAAGCTGGAAATAAGACTTTGGCTCATTCTTGTGTGTGCTGTTTTCTATTTCATCTTCCTATTCAGCTTCTGGCCCTACACCCTTTATATACACCATTTATGAAGATAACTGGCTTTCTCAGCAGTGTTTTGTGACGTAAATTTCTATAGTCAAGCACTTGAATACAAGTATAAACAAATGTATTTTCATAGGATCCCACTGAGATTAAATTACTGAGTGTAATTATCCTCTTTCTGCGGAGCAAAGGTAAAAAAAATATACTAATTTTGAGTGTTCAACTTGTTATGTTTAGGACCTGTTTTCCTCTGTATACAGGTTTATCTAGTACCTAATGTTAGAAGTATAACTCCCATTCCTCTACTTACAGTTGTGTGTACTCAGCCCATTAAGATCACAAATCAAATGCTTGGAAAAAAAGAAATCACCTTTGAAAGTTAGAAAATTTACACAGAAGGCTAGAATACAATCTTGCAGGAGATTGTTCAATTCTGCTGTAAAGGAACCCTGTCTTCACTTTCCACTATCTCTCTTCTCATTCATCTTCACATATCCCATCTTCCACAGTGTATGATGCTCTGTAGACAAGGACATCTTTTCATTACACAATCACCATTCTTCTCATATTGTGCTCTGAACAGTTCTACATATAAAATAGTGTATGATCATATTGCCAAAGACCAGCGGCATAGAGATACATGCTTGTTACCAAGACTGAAGAATTTAAGACAATCACACAGCTGATAGTTACTGTCACCTTAGTGGAGATGGCAGTAACTGCCTGTATAAATGTTGTTGGTCAGTTCTAACATAAAACAAGGCAGATTACTTTAAATCACTTTCAGAGATAATGATTAGGTACATCCACACTAAAAATACTCCCAAAAGTAAACCTTGTGTTTAAAAAAATTCATGAACAATCATCGTATTGTTATCGGAACTGATATTTGACTGCACATTTGTTAGCTTGACTTGTAGAAAGGACAAATATTTCCTCAAAATGTAAATACAAGATATCACTGGACAAAGACATGTCCTGAAGATGTGAAATGAAGTATACGATATCCAGAAAAGTTTCAAAGACCTTTTTTTCCTCCTCAGTTCAGTTTCAGATCCTACAACAGAGAAGTCAAACTTGGCTGGCAAAGATTAAGCTAAATCAAGCCTTTACAAATTAAAGAGCTCTAGAAGGCTGCCTTGCAAATCTCCTGGAAAAGTGAACTGAAGCTGCTGTTCATCTTCTGAACGCGTGATTTTTTTAATATGCTTTCTAGGTTTAGGACAGGAATGTGACAGCAATGGCAATGACAGACAATCATCAATGCATCACATACGTCACAAGCTTCAAATTAAGATTCTGGAAGACAAATAAGTATATTTCCAAAGCCTTTATTGGCTGGATTTAGGAATTTTTAAATATGCGTTTTATCAGAAGAAATCTTGAACATGGACAGACCAAGAGCATATACAGCAAAAGCAAATAAACCCTGGTCACGATTTTTTTGTACCTAAAGAGGCAGAATCACAAGAAGTTCTTTTTCAGTTCCCTTTCTTTCTAAAGATGCATGTTATCCAGAAGAGCAGAGCTGAGGATAGTGACCATTTTCCATGTGTTCTCTTATTCCTGTTTTCTAGTAATGGTTTCCAAATTTTCTTTCACAACCCAATTGTCCTCCTGCATTTTCTCTGGCAAAGATATCTGAAAACTTATCATACTTTCCTCTGAGTAATAAAATTTAATTTCATTTATTATTCAATTTAGTTTCTACCTAGTATCTTCTTTTATGAAATACCTATTGAAGTCCCTTATTCCCCTTCACCCCTTTTTTAGTTATACTAAACTATTTCTGAGGGGAACAGGGGTTTTTAAGTGACCTCATCTGCAGACCTTGTCTCCTTTTGTTTGCTGGGCTGTTTCTTTCTTTCCTATTTTTAAAATTTTTCTATTTGTCTGGTTAATGTCTTTATTTGTGAGCACTTTTGGAAATCATATTAGTTTTGTGTGGCATCTGTATTTTTCAAGTGAACTGCACCCTGCAATTCACGAACTTTTAGAAGAGTCTCCAGGTGGCAGATTTCAGTCATTCCTAGGCCTTGCAAAGGGAGAGGGAAAACAGAGCATGCCTTCTTGCACATGTGGCTACATAAGAGCCCATCAAAACAGCAGTCCCACTGGTAGGAGCAGCAGAGATAAGTTAAACTTCTATGAAGAGTTATATAGGGGTAACGCTTTTAGAAGTCTGAACAGAATGACACCTACTTGGCCACTAGCTTTAACTGTTCTACCACCAAAGGCATTGCAACTTTTGGCAACTTTAATTTACAACTAATCATTTAAATAACATTAGAAGTGAGACAATTGCCTATTTTAGATAATTAGGTATAGCATTCAGAGCAAGCACCATGATCTGCTTAAATGTATTGTATTATCAGTGGTTTCAGCTCTTAACAATAACCTGCTCACAAAGAAAGAACTAGTTTCTGTTATACTTCCCCAAGGAAAAAAATGAAATCTTTTGTAACACATTATTGATAAGAAAGTATTTATGTAAACTGTTTGGCATCATAATTTCCTTTATTTCACCCTGTTATAATGCACTGATTTTTTGGTTAATACAGTAAATCTGTTGTATTAAACCTGAACGTGATTAATGATGCACTGTATCAAGCTAAGTAGAATTAAATTAGTGTGTAATTGATTAGTGTGTAATTGGAGCAGAGCTGTAGATTTACCAACTTTAATTAGGACAGCTTATTACAGATAATTTACGTTATCATAATATAAAACAGAAAATAGAAGTACTTGGTTCATCAAAAAGCTTAACTTAAGATCAGGTGGACAGCCTCATAGATTAGAGAGGTGTACAAACTAATGCCTTGGAAAGTTCTTTAAAACAAGTAAATCTTAACAAGCTAAGTCCTTTAAAGAAAGGCAAATTGCTGATTAACCTTTTACCCTGGATTTCTTAAGCAATTAGACTGTTTATACTAATTTACTATAATAGACCATTCTAGTAGAAGAGGGTAAATCTACAATGCTGCTACAATTAAACATCAAATCCTTTTAGTCAGTACGCAATATTGCCAGACTGAGAACAGAAAGATGACTACTACTCTCAAAAATGAAAAAGGAAAAAAAAGAGCCAAACAAAACACAAAACACCTTTAAGAGTGAAGTGTACAAAGCATATGCATTTACTAAAGCAGCAGAAGGAAATAAGCAGCAGCAACTCAGCTACCAGACCTCATCCATATTTTCTTAATACTCCTTTAGATGGTAACTCCAGTCTAGACTGAGGGAAGAACTGCATATTCCCCTGAGTACACTGCCACAGTAATTATGTTCATTATCTTGCATGCTAACAACAAAGATATAATAATCTACCAGTGAATAATTCATACATTGTCAGGTCCCTCTATGATGTTCATTACTAATGGTACTACTTACAGTGCAAGTTAGAATGCAATTTTTTTAAAGATGCATTCACTACATAAACAAAATTTTTGAGTCAAGTTGTTTTTACCTTCTTAACCATGAATGAATTTAGCAACCAGTAGAAATATTTTTTAAAAAATCTTTTTCCTCTATATTTAAATGAATACCAAGCAGGGGAAGTGAAACAGCCAGTGGGCAACTTCACAGATAAACATAAATCATGATTGTAAGAAGTTAAACCTTAATTTTTTTTATTGTAAATTAACAACAAAATAAGAATCAAAAAGCTTTAATAACAATCATTGGTGCTCCCCACCCCCCAATGCTTGCTTTATTCACTACCAAGATTAAAATATCTTTCCACTGGTTTTATCTAAATACTTGCCATCTTTCTCAAAGAATCTAAACAAACATCAAATTTAAGCAAACACATTAATATAAACGACCTACTTGCCCACTATAATTGATAATTACAGTATTTTTCTATTATCGGAACTAAATTCAATATCTCTATACCTAAGATTTTGCCTCCCATTTTCACTTGCTTTTATAATTTTCTTTCATTACATCTGCTGAATTTAGTTTGGAAAAGTTAAAATGAGTGCATCTTAATCCATTTCAAAAATTGTTTCAGGTTTAGAACTGCCATACCTCGTCTAACAACCCACACATATTACTCGATTATCTGAATCAATGTACTTAGCTTCAATAACTTCAAAACAATAAGGTACAAACCCCCCTCATCATCTTTTTTTTTCCTCCCCCTGCTCTCCTCAAACTCTGTACTGGTCCCTTCTACATATTTTTATAGGCTCACCGTTTATCTAATTTAGACACATTTTTTTAATCATACAGGTTAGCACCAGCACTGCTCTCTGCATATACAAGGTATTAAGACCATGACGAAATTAAATACTAATAATCAGAATTGATCACAATGTTCTGCTTTACTTTTTCTATGCTTATTATGAGCACTTTCAGCAAATCCATTCACACTAAATAAACACAAAATCAGTTTTCTGTTTAAGATAATAGTGAATAACTATCCAGTTTCATTAGCCCATGTAACAAACATGATTTTGGCAAAATGAAACATCAAAATTACGAGAGTGATAAGAAGTTAATTCAAAGCATATGCATCACCAGTACCCTTCAACATCAAGAAAATATTTAGCAAAATTAATCAGTTCTCAGGCTCCCCTCACACATTTCCTTGACCATTAATGGAGGATGCTATTCTGTGCACCTCCAGGAGGCTCAGTCCTCTGAAACCTCTAGTCTCAGTAAGGCATAGTATTAACGTTAGCATGAATGCCCTGTAAGAAACCGGACATTCACAAATCCAGGTCTATTCTTTGCAGCATTAAGAATCTAAGACAAGTAAGAAAAAGCTCAGTACCAAAACATTCAAATTCAGTTGTACATAGAAATGTTTGAAGTTTAAGAGGACTCTGTGGATCAGAGGTCACAACTTACAGGAATGAACAAATGCATTTGTTCTTACTATTAATTGATTATCTGAGGAAACAGAATTAACTGCCTCAAGTGGTTAAAAATATTCTATAACATAACAGTATTTGTCAATATCATATACACTTGGGAATCTGCTATTTACATTGCTTCAAGACTGCTATACTCTAAGTTTGTGCAATTTCACTTTGTTTGATTCAAAACACAAACACTGCACATTTCAACATGGCCTAACTGTATTTGCTGGCTCCACAGAACTAGCCACAGGATTAACAGTTTACCCAGAATAGTACCACCAGTTGTAAAGGTTTAGAAACAAAAACAGAGTTCAAATTTTATTTTCACAAGCTTCCCCCAACTGTTGCTTCTCAGGGTAACTTCAGTATCTGACACCTTTTCAAACTTTCCAATGTACTAAACTTCTGAATTTTCCTAATCAGCATCTTCTTCTGAATATATTATGCTAGCATACCATCTCATTCATTACAATTCGAAAAGCCTTTTATTTAGAAGGTTTTATTAAATAGACACAATGCTTGCCAACTAAAGCTTCAAAGCATACCAAAAAGGAAAAGAAGAGAAATGCAGTTGTTAATAATGTGACAGTATGTGGAAACACATTTTAAAAAGAAACATTCAGATATGTTTGATTTTCAATGGGTTACACTGAAATTGTTCCCTGAACAAACTGTGATAGCCCTTTTACTTCTTTTCCCAGCACTGCTGCCTTTCCATTATCAACTTTATTACACAAGTACCCATGCTCCAGTTGGTCTCTAAATGAAGCATCTTCACATAAGTAAGAGAAACTATTTCCGTTCTTAAATTACGAAATTTAGATCAATTTTCTGGCACTTTAAATCAACATAACTATTGGTCCAATTTCAAATCAATCTGATGCATGTGATTTACAATAAGCATGCACGTCCTTCCTCTGAAAGGCTAACAAATGAATTTTACAATGACCTCACCATGATTACCATAGGAATTTAAGCAAGTTAAGAACATTCAGCTGTAAGGTTTTTTAAAAAAGAAAACAAAACTGAAAAAATAAGACACATGCTTGAAACTTAAGCCACAAGCAGCACATAAAAGGTCAAAGTGCTGCTCTTCACCACAGTGATCCAAACGTACTATCAACGCCTTCTCATCCACAGAAATAGGTCAGTTTTTTCATGCTTGGTCTACTGACAATTTGGTACGTGTTGGTACTTCTTCCAGAAGTTTAAGAATATAACTGATTTCTCTCTCTCACACTCAGTGATACAATAACAATACTCACGAGAAATTCAAGCTCACTGGTAACTCAAGATATGGTATACATACAAAACAAACAAAACCAATTCAGGCTGAGGAATACAGTAGTCCAAAAAGTTTTAAATCCTATACACTAGAGAATCAGGGCTCTGTTCAGATGCTCAAGTCTAACTTCAAAACAGAAGTCACAAAACCAAGCCCGAAGGAACAGGTTAGTAGTCTATCAGTACCAGAAATGTGAAGGTGAATTAACAGGCTTCAAATTAAATAAATAGAAAATAAAAACTAAACCTTGGAGAAGACAGTAGATACACCATCTAACAACTTCCTCCTCCCCTCTATTAAAACTCACATCCCTTTCTCACATGTATGTCAAGCGTTCGGAGGACTGCAATTGCCAAACAAGGCTGCTTATTTCATTCACAACTTGGGTGGTACAAACACAGAACTATTGCATTTCTTCCTTTTGCTATTCACATCAACAATTTTTTCCATGTTGCACTGCTTTTTAGTATCTGTGAACTTTGTTTTACCTAATTGATTTTGCAAGCAGCAATTACTCTGACATCTAAGTAGTGCAAATGAAGTTAAAAATACGAATGATACCAAAAAACCTGCAGTGATATTAAAGTCTCCATAAAAGCAGTTTGTGCTATTGCTGCCATGGCACGTAAGCCTGAAATCTTCACTACGTGTACTGTTTTTAAAAATACATTCTGCAAAGGTAATTCTTTTTCAGTGGTTTTAGTGATAGGTGGCCTTGCTCTCCAATTATTAAAGGCAGCACTTTCCAATTATTAAAGGCAGCAAAACATCACTAAATGCAAAAAGGCAAATACAAAACAATACAAGAATATATGGACCATTTGAATTAAAGCACAATCCTCTCCATAGCTGTAGGCAATCAAAGATAATCCAGACTTGCCACAGAACATATACTTTACAGACCAAAATCCACACTAGGATACCTTCCTGATAATGTTAGCCTGAACTGTATCCTGTCAAAAGCAACAAAATATCAGGTTTGCCATAGATGGGATGGAGGAGGGGAAAAAAAATAAAACCAATGATCAACAAAAAAAAATGGTAGAGAAAGAAGGTATTAAAAATGTCTTAAGTTCTTGCAATATTAAGAAATTTATTGACCTAGGGGACTCCACCTTGTGTGTCCCAGAACACACAAGAAAGTGAAAACCAAAACAGACCTGCACTCAAAAAGTTCTTGTGTATCTCATTCCATCTCCAGTGAACCGCTTATACAATTTCAGTTCGTGAATATGACATCCTTAACAGGCATGGATATATTTTAATACCACTAGAAGCACAGCACTCTTTGCCTCAAATCTTGGTGCACTAGTATTACCACTACCATTACCTCCAACAAGTTTAAGAGATGTATATGCGAAACCAAGTTATGCACATGAAGGGAAAGTCTCTCCCAGTTACTGCAAACTAGGCAGGCAAAATCCTAAAGGATTGGAGGAATGCAACAGAAAAAAAAAATCAAACATAAAATTGAACATAAGCTAATACCAATCAGCACACCCTACAACTTCTCCCTATAGACTGGTAAACTGATAATTGTTCACTTCCAGGAAAAAACAGGTACCCTCTCAACTGTACCTTTAAGGCTAAAAGTAAAACTTATCTTGAACTGCAACCAGCTCTTACTACTCCAGACTCCAATTTATGAAGAGCAAACTTTTTGTAATATCTTAACTGTATGGAAACATCCCTAAACAAACAAGCATTACTAGCAGCCAGTAAACGCATTCCAGTCCAGTCCTGATTTTGCTCTTATCTTTAAATCCCACATCAGTGGTTATTCTTTTCTAAGAACAGAGTGGTAAACTCTTCACCATGTCTTCACTTGTTTATTCTTCAAAGTCGACAAAAGCTTCCTATATACATTAACCACTATGAGCTTAGCAGCAGCAGTGCCACATTTGAAAGGTTTAACAATGCCATCATAACTATGCAGATAGCTCGATGGATAGTGCATTGCCCCCAGAAGCGCTAGGTCTAAAAATAATTTCAAGCTGCTATATACGGAACCAATGGTAGAGCCAGACAATAGCTGGTTTTGGGAGTAGGCATGCACTGCAGAAGTATTTCAGGGCATCTGTCAGACCAGCTCTTGCCTGAGTTCATAGCGGTTGGGGCAGATAAGGTATGTTCCTGGAGCATGCTTTCTTTTTTGTTTTGCCCAAAAAGAATTCAGTTCATGTGCACGGAGATCACTCTACAATGGGAAGCCAAGTGCAGTAAGTGGGGACAGTTGGAAGATTCAATCCAAACGCAGAGGAAAACCAAACTAGACACTAACATAAATGCATCTATGGAACACATTAGTTCAATCTGCCCATACACATCCAGATCAGCTAAGGGTCTTTTCCTCAAAGGCTAATTTCCTAAAAACACAGCAGGGTTACATATAACATCCATCTTCCTAACTACTACTCCTGTATGTAAGTCCAATGAGTCAGTTTAATTAAGCATCCTCCATTGATGTATTAATACTGACTGGCTTAGATAATCTACAGTCTACTTAAACCAAAAAAGTGGCATTTACATGAATAGGGCTGATTTCTAGAGCTGTAGTAAACAACTGTTACAGCATTATACCTCAGACAACCACAATAATTACTCTCTCTTCTCCCAAAAACATAGACATAATCTCACCTTTCCACTGCAAAGTACACAAAGAAGATAAGGCTATAGCAGGGACTGCCCCCAAGGCATGTTACTTGGAGTAAATGACTTGTCACTCTATCAGCACCAGAAAGGGTTAGGCTAACAGCACCTTGCATCCTTTAAGGTCAAGTCTATACAGCCTCATTCCAAACCTACATTTGCATGCTGAAAGAGCAGGAAGAAAAGGAAAGTCCATAAAATGAATGCTTTTTTCTGCTAAGAGAAACTGGAACATCAAGCACGATTTGGAAAGCAGTAAATAAGTAAATACACTCCTTGGGCTAACAGAAATTTGCATATCAACATATAATACACTAAAAATAGTAATTTTAGATTGTTTAGATATACATATAATACTTACTTGCAAACATTTCTTCAAGATAAACACCAGTTTGAAGTCTGCACTTAATATGATCAAATGTTCTTCATTAGGATCAAAGTTCATCCAATTCAACAAAGTTGTTTTAAATAACGCCAAGCATTCAGAAACAAGTCATGATGTAATATGAGAAATTTACATACTGTGTTCCCTCTCAATGCGGCTTTGGGGTTTAATGCAAAATCTAACATCTGCATATGCTTTCCCCTGCCCCAGTTTATTAAAGACTTAACAAGGAAAAATAATTTGTTTCATAATTGTCAAGATACCGCTTGCAGGATTTTCATTCCTTCATTCAACCAGCTTGCCAATTTCAGCATGCTTCATTTTAGATCAGTTTGCATGTCTTAAGCTCCCAGATTGATTTAATCTTGGTTTGCTTCTCTTTCATACTAAAAAACACTCTCCAACACTCTGCGTTTTCTCCCTATCAAGACACTTGTAGGCTGTTGTCAAGTCTGGGACAACATCTCTAGCGCTTGAAGCTTTTACACCAGAAGAAGAGTACTGCATACGAGGCAAGCTGTTTCTGGCAGAACTCCAAGGTTTTCACACTCCTCTTCTACTTGTGCATGTCTCTCCCCACAGTGAACGGCAGAGCTCCCACAGACAGGAGCCAGTCATAGCGTGCCTGAAATGGGACAACTCCAGTGCCCCATCTTTCAGAAAGAGTGAGACAACAGGGTGACAAATGAAAGCCAGCTTACAGATTTAACTCAACTGTGATACAGAGAATAGATGAAGAAGAATCCAGGATATAAAAAAAAAAAAAGACAGAGGAGTAGTATAAAAGGCCACAGTCTTCCCTCTCCTTAAAATGCAGCTATTAAGGATTCTCACTCTTACAAGACAGTTTGAATAGTATCCCAAGACACAAGGGAGAACAAAGAGGTAACAATGGGCACTAATGTCTAATCCTGAGTTCTAACTGCTTTTACGTAAGGGAATGGATCAAGAAAAAAAAATTGATAGCTGGGAAAGAAAAGTTAAAATATACTGAAAACTGGAAAATGTTGGAGAAGGGACTGCTAATAATCAGAGAAGATTCATGAATCTACACTAAGAAGATACTGGACTCAAAAACATGAGGTCTGAACAGATGGTGTCTTTAAAGAATTCTCTTTATTTACCAAATGAAGCTGGATGCTCTGAAATAATATCTGTTTTATGAAATCTATCATGACTACTGTATATTATAAATTTTAAAAAAGACATATGCTACTACTACATCTTGGTTGTTGAACACCCTATCTGTATTCACAATCACACTGACTAAAACATGAGTTTGTGATGTGTTACCTCATTACAGTCAGAAAATGAATCTCTAGTAATAAGAATTTAAGTGAGACAGAGCTATGACACACTGAACATGAGTCTTCCACGTGGGAACGTATCTAGGATTTCATGCTCCTTCAAACAAGTGGTAATTCTGCTTAGCTATTTCATACAGAAGCCAGAGGGCATAGTAGCAGTCACATAATAGAATGTAATCATTTTCACATGCAGACCTAATAATCAAGAAAAAAAATCCAAAAAACTGAAAAACTGAGGTGTATCTGGAATCATGTACCTAGCTACAGTGATTCTTAAATTTCATTCCAATTACTGAAACTTTTTTGTATGGACAATTCATTTTTGGTTCCATCATAACATGAAGAATTTGAAAATAGCTACAGATATACATAATGTCAGCTTTTTTCCCCGCTGTTAAATGACAGATTATTTTATAATAAGCCTACAAAAAGACGTAAAACAAAGTATGATCAAAGAAATCATAAAATATATTAATCAAATTTCATTAATAACTCACACGGACATGACATTGTCCAGTGAACACTCTACAGAAGACTTTCCACCTTCAATTACAAGTACACAGGTTCTTGTAGGTATTTGATCTTGTAGATGACCTCAGTTTGTCCCAGGGAGATGGACACAAAGAAGAATGCAAAGGTGTGGGGTTTTTTTTTCATTTTTGATTTCTGAAACACATCATCTTCAGATATTCAAAAGATGAAGAAATAAAAATATATCACACTAAAACGAGTCATCCAGCTTACACTGCTGTGCCTTTAGATGCAATAAGATTAACATTAGCTAAGATCTTCATTTTACTTACTTTTAAGCATTTTAGGTCTTTTTGAATGCCAAGGGATTTTAAGAAACTTAAGTGGAGACTGGAAGTTTGAAAAAAATAACAGTATCTTTAGCTATCCATTTGCTTGTATTGAGTGGAAAGAGTTACATATTCTATTAAAAATATTTAAACATTTCTACCGTCTGCCATACAGGGAACTGAGTAATAACAAAGGGGATTTTCAGCTAGAATTAAATCTCTTCATCTTTTCAACCCTCAATGCAAGAGAAATTGATCCATTAATTCATAAACTTTTTAGATTATGCCTTTGACATATTTAGCCTAATATTTTAGACCTCTTTTCAACTTCGACCACCCACAACATATCTATACATAAATAGCCTGTTTCAAGTAAGTACATCCCATAGCGTTCAGCCCAACAGACACTTCAGGTATAATAAGATCAATACCACTTATCACTGTTGTAAAAACCCTCACACCAAGCTCCAAAGTATGCTGGCCAACTTCCTGTCAAATTGCTGCACTTCAGTTTCCGGCAGGGACTCCCTGCACCTTCTCTTGCTCCCCATCTGGCACCAAGGATCTGTAGTTACACCCAATAGTAGCGCACCATCTCCCTAAGCCTCTGAATAGTTTCCAAGACTTCTCTCAGAAATAGTTCCTCTGCCTTTCAGGCCAGCTCCTCACAGTCTAACTTCATTCTGCCTCATCCCAACCCCTGTTCTTGAGCAGAGCTCTAGGAGAAGAATTGCCTTCTCTCAGAGAACTCAAGATACATAGCATTGCTTTGTATGAGTATATACTTACTGTTATCTCAAAAGTTTAAGTTGCCATCAACAATGTCTGTGCTAGACAGAGCTAACAGCTACAACAGCAAGTAAAATAAACGCAGTAAAGGAGTTAATGGGTTGAGACAGAAAGGAAAAAAATTAACATTAAGCGTATGAAATAACTGCACCAAAAGCAACAGACTGAAATCTGTGCCTGTTAGAACAGAGACTTTGGAACAGGTTGTCTGACAACTGAAAGAAATCTAAAAAAAAAAAAAAAAAAAGGATAGCTACTTTTATTTTAGAAAAGTACAAGTAATAAAATGAAAGTTAGAACTCCTGGACAGATGTACCATACATAGCATAAACAAACTAAGGTCTTCCAGGTGCAGATGGAACAAGCAAACAGCTTCTGATTTCAATAAGTAATGAGCATATCCAACAAGTAGCCTCTTGAAAGATATACCTGCTGAATGTAAAACTGCTTCTCAATCAGAGAAATAATGAAGTCTGGTTTCTTAAGAAAGCATATTCTATAGTTCCTACCCCAATAGCCTTACTTCTCTTTCATGTTCCTGAAGTCCCAACACAGTACCCTTTCACCCTCATCTTCTCCCACCTCCTCCAACCTAGATGTTTGGCTGATGAAAAGGGAGGACCTACTGATTTGGGGTTCCCTGCATTGTGGGTGACGGGGTAGTAACCATAGGCTGTTCCAGTCATCTAGGCATGATGCTGATGGAAGCAAATAATGTCTGAGTTCTACCAACCTTTCCCTCCATGGGACTCTCTTCTTTATCAAGCCACTAACTTGCTTGAAACCTGAAGTAACTTATTATCCTACATATTTTTGCTGCCCTGTCAAATATGGTTATGATATTGCCCACTGAGCATAAGAACTATTAGAAGACAGATACAGGATACCTCATTTGGTTAAAGAGATAGGCTACAAATATACAAGATGGTGTCTTGCCAAATCTCTATTTCTTCCGAAGTCAGGACTGATAGGAGCAATAGTTTTCTTAGGTTCTGGGGTTGTTTTTTCCTTCCTCTCCTCTCCCAGGCCTCTTAAAAAAATTTACTCCAATTGCTCTGAACAGATCAAAATGTGTGAAAGAAAATGGAAGAGGGAGAGAGAGCAAGCACAAAAAAATACATCATTTTTAAACCAGCTTATAGGAAAATTGGAGTACGTTTCCAATTGTTCATAGCATATTCAAAGATGAATTTCAAAAATTTCTAAAGCCATTTTAACTCTCAAATCTCTAGCTTATCAAACTGCAATCTTTAAAAGAAGGTGCATCTTTTCAAGTAGTTATTTACTTCTTGAAATGCAAATTTATAAGAAGAATTCATTTTCTCCCCCCTCAAAAAACATGAAGGGCTTTCAAAAGCTGATTTACCTTCTCATTTATACAAGGCAATGCAGTATATTTGCATAAAACAGTCAAAACTTTTTTTTTTTTGTAATGTAATAGGTAGCTAACTATGTAACCCCTGCCGTTTTAAAAGACAGTCCCCTTGTTAGGAAACCATTCAAAGTGACAATTTCAGTAACTCAGCATCTCTTTCTGGATAATTAGATGTATTATGAATATGCTGATTTCACAGAGCTGATTGGCTCAAATATAACCCATTCCTCAAGAACATCACCTTCCATAAAAACAACTGTATTACCAAGCAGCAGGCTCTCATCCAAACTTGTATTAAACATTCACCTGCAAAGCTCAAATACAGATCACACCAGATAGAATTACCCTTGCCCAACCTTTGTGAAGGTACAGGTTAAGGATGACTATTTTCCCGTCAGAACTGTGACTTGTATATACAGGATTTTCTTGCAGCAGATCTTAACAAAATCTTTGGGGAGGACAGAGGTGGAGATTTCATGCCATCCACATTATCACAGAATGCAAGTTAAATAACATAACAATAGCACCATCCAGTGGCAATATCTTCCCTTTAAGAAGTTCACTTACTTTTGTGATCCTGCTGGAGCAACTGTAATGCAGCTAAGCAGGGTATTTCCACTTTTAATCACGGTTTTTTGAGCAGCCAGCATCCCGAGAATATAGGGATCTTGGCAGGAAATGCAGTACAAGCAGAGTGTGAAAAGAGCACATACAAATAATTGTGCAAAACCAACACTGAACTTCAAGTATCAAATATAAGATTCTGCAACCTGTAGTATTTACAAGATCTGTAATGCAATTTTATTCCAATGCTAAAATATATTCACTGGAGGTTGAAAATGCTTTTTTCCCCTCGAACTAGGCAGCTTCTTATTGCTTTTTAGGTAGAAAATGATTCAATGTCTTCTCAGTATATACTTAAAAAACCCCCACACTCCCCCGCCAAAAAAACCCCAAGAACTGTTCTCTGTGTATCTCAGGCCTGCTCATTCCTCCTTCTATTTTTTTTTATTCATCTTCAGTTAAGTTTTTCCCTTCTATTCATTTGGTTGATGCCTTATTTCCTCAGACGATAGAATATTTTATATTTTCAGGTACCAGAATGGTGAACTCTACTCATGGTAAGCACCTGTGGCAGAGCCAAAAGAAATCAAGAAAGAAAATACAGGGAAAAAAGGCTGTTGTACAGTAATTGCTATCTGCAATAACAAACATGACAGGTATAGAGAAAGAAAGAACTGGTTTTAAAGATATTTGCGGGGTGTTTTTCTCAGAGTAGAGACAATAAATAAACAGAGAGCCACACAGTGTAATAGTTCAGTGTACAAACCTTGACACAAGAACATCCTTCCAATTTAGGAAAGACTCCCATAAATTGTATCAACCACTAACACATGTATTTGGACAACTATGATGGCATGATTTTCTCTTCTTTGTGAAGTGGGATTCAGTGGGTTCACACACTGGGAAGTTTTAAAAAAGCTGCTGTTTCAAAACATTCCCATAGCTGCTGCTAGGGTTATAACCCAAAACTTTTTTTTTTTTTAAAAGAATTCAGAAATCTGTGCAGGACTGTGCCAACAGAAGGGAATGGTACGCTTATTCACTGTTGCATACAGACATGTTTTACTGTTGCTGAATGCTAGAAATGTTAGCTGAAGAGATCACCTACTTTAGAAAAGTTATTTAAGTGAGTTCAGAAGCAAATTAGAGTAGCCCATCTCAGCTTTCACCAAATCTGCAAGTTAACTTGTCACTACAGTCTAAAAGCACAGTGTTAACTACTGTAGTTGCATATCTTGTTTAAATATTCACTTTCCACTTAAAGCACTCAATACATTTTTGCACTAATACTGAATTTCCAAAAATACTTTTTTCAATACAGTAGAAGACTGATTTTATCTTCCTATCTTTGATAGTCCAATACAAGACCTGCACACATCCCACTGACCTAAATCTAGGACAAGCAGGACAGGAGAATGTGTGTGTATTCAGTTTTGTTTCTACAGATATTAGAAATCAATAACTGAAATGAATTAATACCCTTATATTCTCCCTGTCTGCAGCTCTATTGTTAACTCCCCTCAAAATCAGAGCCAGCTACATCACTTTAAGAGACAGGGCCAGGCCGCATGAACTGGGGGAAGGGTGCTTAAGACACTTAACTGGCACAGGGAGTTTATCTCCATCACCTCCCACACAATCCTGCACCAGCCTGAATAACGTCTATTGGTTTCAGCTGCTCAGCAGAGACACTGGCATCTGCAGCTGCAACTGCACCAGCTGACTCATGTGACCAGAAGGCAGAAGGTACCACTGAATCCCTTGCAGCAGCTGCGCTCCATCTGTGATCACTGGTTTGGGGACAGAAGCTGCAGTGTGTGTCAGTTGCTGTTTCCACTTCTTGTAAAGCAAGGTCATCTGATCATATAGTCAGTATGGTATTAGGGCAGGAGACCTCCTTCAGAATAAGCAGATGGCTCAGTGGTTAAGGCACACAGCTTCTGAATTTGCAGCAAGTTTCCCATGCAATTTGGAGCCAGCTACATTCCTTGTTTGCTTTGGCCACAAATCCATAAAATTACAATCTTATCTAACAGAAAGCTGTAAGAACAAATCAATTTAAATGTCTGAGACACTCATATACAATGATTACTGAGCTATATAAGTATGTAGATCAGAAGATGAGATGTTTCCTGGCAAGTCTTCAAGGCTATTCATAATCAGTAAGAAAGCAAATCAGCTTTACACTAAAACACAAACTTATCTCCCTGCAAATGTAAAACCACATATCCATACCGGACATATATACTTACACTGTTAAGCAAGGGCTTCTAGGTGTCCTGATTAAATCAGACACTCAACTTTAAGTGATCTCTTCCATCACACTAATAAAACGGCTTAAGTCTCAATATTTTCCTCATACAACGGGCTACTCTGCTTTTTTCTACATTTTTGCCTATGGGGTGTATAGATGCACAGAACCTTACCCTAGCAAATATATACGCATATTCCTCTTTGCATATGGCCTCGTCCTGCCAATCCTACACTGTTTTTGCTCCCCAGTTTAGAACCATTGCCTTTTTTTCCCCCATCGCATTCCTGTGCATTCTGTAATTTATCCAACTCCCTCTTCACTGTTCTTTCTCCACTCTTTAGTTGACTTATGGCCATTAGTTCCGCGTTTCATCCTGCAAGCCCTCTGCCACTTCATGCTCTTACAGCAGATTTGATGCAAAGGGGAACTTCTATAACGAAACAGAATTGTCAAATTTTGTACCATGATTTCTTGTAACAGGAAGGCTCATCTATAAAACCTGCTTCAGAAGAACAAAAACTGTTTTTCTTAAATAAATTATATACACCTTTGATCACTCCAATTTGAAAATGATGACAAACTGCCCTCAACTCATGGTTTCCTGTTTACCAGGAGGCAAAGAACAATCCATTCCCAACACCACCACAAACTAGCAGCCATTCCAAAACAGCAATTTTCAATTCTCTGAAGCCACATTAGAAATTTGAGTCAAAGAAACACTTCCGGGAATTAAACATGGAACATTATTTTGTTGTTTTATGAGGTGTATCCAAAGGACTTCTGAGAGGCAATTATCTGAATTGTTTACAGCATCTACTTTCTTTTCCTGAGTTCATTCACTCAGGGAGGGAGGGGGGAGGAACAGTCAATCATGTTTGAATAGGGGTTAATTAGTAGTACATTTACTTTTGAACTTAAAAAAACTAAATCCTAAACATATGAAGTAATAGATGATGTAAATTTTAAGCTTTTTTAATTAGTCTTGTTTCTTAATTAATCTGAATGTTAATAACAAACTATTTTTTAGTTCTAAGGCATACCAACCAGCATCTCCAAAGTGACAAGAAAATTAAAATTTAAAGATAAATATTTACAATTCCAATATTACTTCTCAGAATACTGCACTCTGTCAGCTTTGAGTTTAATGTATTTTAATTTGATGCCTTAGGAATTCCACACTACCTACGGCAAGACCACAGCTGGAAGATTCCATCCCATTTTTGGCAACACACTTCATGAAGCACCTAAAACAACTGGAGGGAGGCCAGAGGAAAGCAGTGAAGTTGGAAAGAAGTTGAGATGATGTGATCTGCAGGAAGGGATGTATCCTGCATTCTCCAGTCTACAGATGAGGAGAAAAGGACAGACTTGAGAACATAAAAATAAAACCAATAGGAAGGGAATAATCTGTTCTCTGTGTCAGTGGAGAATAGGACAGCTAATAGAACTGAACTGTATTCAGAACTGATTAAAACCTAGATTTAGTGCAGGGAGGGGGAACTTTTCAATGGGAGTGAAGCGGCACACCAATACAGATCATGCAGTAAGATGGCACTGTCTCCACATGACATCTTACTATTTCCAAAGACTTTTAGAGAAGGCTAGACAAATATCTGCCAGGAATGACAAACATGCATCTCTAGCTGGATTAGGCGAATGAAACTAAATGATCTCTTGAGGTCTCTTTCTGAAGTTCTATGAAAGAAAAGGCAATTAATGGGCAGCTAAATTATTTTCACACGAGCCATTTAATCTGCTCTGATAGATGATCACCTCCTTTGAAATAGCAGAATCCACTATACTGAGTGCTAATTGGTACTCTTGGGGTTAAGCTTAACCCAGAAAAGACTGAATGGACAACAGAGACTTATCTATTCTTTCAGTTGCTGATAAACTATACAGCTTATTATATTTTTTATTTGGGGCACTTACATCTGCAAATGAGGATATTTTTAAAGCTAAATTAGTGAAGAGAGTGATGTTGCATTAGCAGCTTTGGAAATGGAATATCTGATGTGATCATGCCTTTTTTACAATAGAGTAACAAGCAGGACGTTAGTTGAATTTCTCTGACGATTCAGTTCTAAACACTGAAAAAGATGTTAAATGAGAAAATTGAAGTCCCAGCACAGGAAAAATATATACCTTGTTATTCACTGAAAAGCACGCAAATGTCCAAGAACAACAGCACTACACAACAATACAGCTCATTACCTGATTATTTAGGAAAAACGGTGGCATTATACCCTGACTATGTGTCTTACGGAATTATGAAGAAACAATAAATTACATACTTTATGCATTTAAACAGAACATGCACACAGAGGTGTCATCAAGCAATAAGTTCTATTTTTAAAATTCTAAGAGTTCACAAAAGCTTGAAACTATTCAAAAATCAAATGAAAGATGTCTTCATTTTAAAATTCAGTTATAGTATATCTTCTGTTACAGCAGATTTTTTCATTAAAATGCAAAAATAGTGAAAGCTTGAATTCTCTGTCTACTCTTAGGATTATCAAAAAAATGAGTATAAACTAAATTATGAATATTTTTTACTTTCTTTTGCATTGGCAAGCTTTTAGATAATCATACCAGCAACATGTGTAAATTATTTTAAAACACATCACCTCAAACACATAATACCAGTAACAAAACTAAAAAAAAACAAAAAAAAACCACAAAACAAAACTGAGTTTAGAGAAGAGATAAATAAACTATCATTCTGGGCTTTGCAATTTTGTCTATTACAACATAATCTTTTAACATAGTAATCTGAATACCAAATGTGTTTGTGGTCTGTGTTACAAAAACCCCACACAATTTGCTTGCTGCACTTAGGTGCATCTTGCCTCAAGCTCAAACTGTGCATGCACATGATGTGCAACAAAACATACTTTTTTTTTTTCATTGTTTTTAAATAGTCTCTATGAAAGTAGTAAGCCTCCTCATCTCAAGCTTAGAAGTATTTAAAAAAAAAGACAACAGTGCACAGCCAATTACTTTAAAGTGGTTAAAAGCTTTAGATATTTCACATCTTTTACTGTAGTCTACATAAAGCACCACCTTGTGGCAAAACCAGTACTGACCGCACGTCCCTTTTCTGGGGCTTTCAAACATTGCCCCAGTTTCAGCAGCTTTGCTGTGTATTTCATTAAAATCTGAACAAAACCAGAATTTAAAAAGTATCTGCCAAGAGAAGATTTTCTGAAGATTCTCCTCCACACACACTACATTTATGAAATTAATGAAATTAATGTAATTTCATAAAATGCTCAGGCAGGTATTAACTTTTTTCCTGCATCTAGTGCCGTCTCCAGAGAACTGTGAGCAAAATACAACATGTAAGAAGAACAGTAAAAGAATGGCATAAAAATCCCATGTTAAGCTAAACTCTCATTCTATCTCTCAGAATACTTCAAAGCTGCAAGGTGGACTGCAAGAGCTGCATAAATTCATTACCCTGACAGCTCAAAACCACCCCACAGCAATATCTTTATTTACTATATTTATTGTCTAATTGTCTGAGACACTAAGACAGACAGTATATCTTCCAAGTTAGTAAAATGACCAACTAATCATTTCTAAATTTTAGAAAAATCTCAAGTTTAGTACTACATTGCATAACACACAAAAACTAATACTCTAAAGACAGATTTTGTCCAATTCTAAATTGTGCACTTCCGTGCAACAAAGATGCAGAAACCTTTCCAGCTACCTTGACTAAGAAATAATGATCTCAGAAGATTTTGCATGCTCTGCAGCTTAAGATTGCATCTTATTTTAAGTACGCATCCCATTCTCTATCTGAAAGAAATCACTACAGTGACAGAAATATGCAGCACTATGGAAAAAATTAGTCCGCATATTCAAAACTCAGTCTCCAAATATGTCAGTGGTTGCACACAGTCATGTCGCTACTGTATTAGCACCGCACTTTGTGCATACCTGGAGTCAATGCAAAATACAGTTAACACCATTTTTCACGCCATTTTTGAATTTGTTGTAAAATAAGAAAAGTGTTGAGAGAAGTGGTGAGGGAAAAGTCGTCTTCTTCTTCTGGACAATCACACCTCACTGACTGCCCAAACTGCATTTATTGAAACATGAACCCCAGGGGGACAAGAGGGTGCAACTATTTCATGCTGTTTGTGAAGCCTTTGCTATGAACACTCGGTGAGTGGCAAGCTGAAACCCTTTATAAGAGTTCAGAATACTTGAACCTTCTAAGTCCGGGCATTCAATTTAGTGCTGTGGACTACCTGCTCAGTCTGTGCTTGAGGGTGATTTCAGGAATATGCAGCAAAAGCAAAAATGTATTTCCTTGCTTTAAACAAAGTATGTACAGTACATACTAAGTAACAGTAATTACTATCAGAAACAGTAATTACTATCAGAAAGAGCAATAGAGTAACTCACCTCATTAGCTCACTACATAGAAGAGCCAGGCAGGTCGATGTTAATCCATCTATTCCTGCGTATATTTTCAGAGTGTGAGAAATGATTATGAAAGATCGATTTAACTCAATAACCAGTACCGTGAGAGCTCCTGAAAGCTCTCAAATTTGAGCTGGAATTACGGTTTGGAATATTCCAAAACATCTTTCCGTTGGAGGATCTTTTGGTATCTCTGCTGTACCACATATAACAGGGTAGTGATAATCAAGGTAGATGACACAGGTACTTGAAAAACATCTCTTGAAGGTAAGAAAAGAAAAATTAATATATGAGATTAAGTCCCACAACAGCAAGACTACAGAAGAACAATAAATCTGACTCTAGGAACTTCCATAACTTAAGCAAATTTCAATCCTCTAGAGCAGCTGTTTTTAGAGCTTTCATTTTTGGGTTCTCATATGTCACATGTACAAAATATCCTGGATTCTCCATTGGCTTTCACATCCATCCTTCCCTTTCCCCTACAGCTCTCCTCTTCCCACTACCACAGAAGTGTTGTATCACACAGTCTCAGATAAGCAGCTCAGGCTATAAAACCAAGTTCCTCAGAGGAACATAAGTCTCGTTCTTATCTGCAACCATAGCTATTATCAGAATTTTTCTATTTTATATTAAATAACCACTGTGTCATATAAGAATAAATCAACACTTATTTCCAAGAGCTGCTTAACAATAAAGAATATTCTAACAGAGCCTATAAAGCTATGTTGCAAAGTTTTGCTTTAGTATACTATATACACAAAATAACGTAAACAGAGGCAGAAGGCTTAATTACAATACTGTATTGATACATAAGCACAATTTAAAAATATTGATCCAATATGTTTACCACCCTGTATAAGTAACCTGCAGATTACTTATTTCATATCATCAACAGCAGGATGCCCAATGAAATTATACAATATAATTAGCACTAGCAATTTTTCAGTTTAAATTTAAGCAGATGTAAAGACTGCCTCCATCAAGGAAGGCAAAAGTCCTTCTGCTATAGTTTAGATTCTTAATTTTTGGAAATCTTACGCAGGATTGTCTGTTACCAAGAATTCATGAGATTATTTGTGTAACACTAATTTGCATTGGTGCTGCATTCAAAAGAATTGGGTGGGGGATGGGCAGGCAGAGAACTGAAGGGAAAAATAGAGGGAGGAATCTGTAATAGAAATTTTGTAGCTAACCATAAACCATTCTTCTTGTACATGTAGTCAAGCCTTTATATATACCACAGAAGTGATAAAACAATTCCAGAGAAATCAAACTGCAATTTAAAGTAATTTCTACAGAGGGAGCCAACGACCCGAAGAACAGGATTAGCAAAATGCATTCCAGATCAGCAGAGTTTTTCCAACCATCAGTTTCTTTCATTACATTTACGTGTTTTTCAAATATCCACAGCACACCATCCAGATTCTTATTCCACAGAATTCCCAAGCATTTAATGGAAGTTTACTTAAAGAAGTGCTTGATTACACGTCATAGAACAATCAGTGCCAATATACAACAGAAGTTATATTTGCTTTGGGAGAAGGTGGCAACTTAAGAGACTGATCATTCTAAATTACTATTTATTCATTAAAAACAGTAGTTTAGAAGTTTTAATTTGTAGCAATTATAAAAATATTACATTTTGTAAAAATGAGTATCAATTCCACAGTAGACATTTTGATTGACGTTTTCATACAAACCTCTACATCAGGAAACAGGACAGTATGATAGCTTGATCTAAAAAATGAGGACGAAATCTAAAATAAAGTTGTGTAAAGATGAGAGTTGGTAAGCTTTTTCATAAAGCTGGGCACCTTGTTATTGCCATAACAGTTTTCCACATTACTTCATTGCCAAATCACATTTCATATTATATACTAATCTACCCAAATGTAATTACAAGTGAGGTATATTATATAAAGTAACTCAACAGCTTTGACAGACATCTGTGACAAGTTCATGCATCACCCCAACCATAAAATCATTTATGTTGTCAGCATATGTTGAGCAGGCCGACAAAAGGTTTAAAGCTTAGTATTTCTTATATTTTAATATCTCTTCTCCCCAAAACAATTTTCTACCCTCTTTTTTAGGTTTTGGAAGAAACAGGGTGGATAAAAAACAAAGGTATTTCAGAGAGACTACACACCAACAGGCCACCAAATTTTAAAAGCAACATACACAGAAGGATTTTTGAAAGTGTTATTGAAGATAAGCTACACCCTCTAGTGGCACAAAATACTGTAGCTTGGTTGCTCCAAACAGCGTTAGACAGACAGTTGCACCCATTTATGTCCCCAGTATTCATGCCTCTCTCACTGCATGTTGAACCATCAATGAGGCATGGTTGCATAGTAAATAGGTTTGGGGTCAAGTCCCTTAGCTTTTGTACTTAAGTGTTGTGATAGTGATTTACACATGGTAACCCCCCCAAATGCAAGGAAACTCCACTACAACATTCCCATGAACAGGTTCAAATCCCTTTCGTATCCTCTAGCTTTCTAACACACCCCAACTACTTCTAAACTCCTACTGTAAATTTCTCTACTCTTTCTCAAGCATCATACAGGCCGTCTGTAATCCCCAAACAGCCCTCCTATGTCTCCAAGATTCATCCTTCCAATACTCACTCATATATATATCTTGGCTAAGCAAATCCAGAACAGACACAAAAAAAACCCAGATGTTACAGATAATTCAAAACTGCATCTGTCACCCAAATAGTTCTTCTCAAGCTTAAGAGCCTCTCTCTCTCTCGTTCAGTTTCACTATGAAAAAGTATTCATATAGCAAGCATGCAGCTAAGAATGAAATACCTACATAAATTCCTCTCAGCAAACTTGCAGCAGAGCAATACGTCTGCCCTCCCTTCTGATTGCAACACATCAAACAGCTGACTGAAGAGAAAGGAAACTTGTATTTATCTTCTTCCTCTTTCTCACTTTAGGGCCTTAATCTCTGTAAAAGGATACATTATGAAAGCAGAGGTGGCTGTGCGGCACAAAATAGCTGCCACATTTCTTACTTTTTTTCCTTCAACTAACTTCCAAAAAAATGAAGTGTTCCATCATGGCCAAAACTCCTTAAACAAAACAGTTTCTAAAATCGTACAACCAGCAGTCAAAGCTGTATTAAAACAAGTGTCCTGAAGCATTGCTTACAGACTCAGTGGTACCACTAAGCTCCAAACAATGCTTTTAAGACTCACAATGAATATGTTTTAATTGCCTAGTCATACAAGCTAGTCAAGCTACCAAGATTTTGCTACAGCCCATATTTCAGTAAAAAAGAACATTACTAAAAAACCTCAACACCTCTGCCAACGCTACTCTACATGGTGAAAAAGGACTCTGTATTGGGCATTGGGTAAACAAATTAAGTGTTTCTACTTAAATATCAAGACAACTTAGCTCACACCCCACCACCTGCTGCAGCTAGCTTTAAATTTATTGTCCTCAAAAACTTTTGATGTGGAACCATAGTAAAAAAAAAAAAAAAAAATCAGCCTAGGCAACAACACATGCATGCAAGTCTATAGACACACAAGTCTATGCTTGGTTAATATGACCTTCAGTTAAAGTCATTCAGTCCAATTCTGAGATTTAAAAATAGAAGCAACGCTTGCAAAAGAACTATACAAATGGTCAGAAGAAATGTTTCTATTTTTCTTCTGAGTTTATATTTATTTATTGGTCTCAGAAGGGGAAAAACATACGCAACATTAAAGCCTCACCAACCGTATTATGTCCAATTTTCCCCAGTAGTCTTGCAGGATGGAATTCTTTTTTTCCTCTGCTCAAAGTTACAGGGGATTAGTTGTGTTGAGCTAGGTGAGAAACATCTCCAGGACACCTCTTCAGCCACAAATGCATGCTTACCTTGTAAAACACCTGTGCAAACTGAAGATACTACTGTTCCCCCATCTTTGTTATTCTTGCTGCAGAGTAACAAACTCTGCCAGTGAAAACAAGTATGATTGCTCATCTGATTCACTACAACGTTGGCATGCTTGGCTTGATCATCAACTAAGATGGTTTGAACTAATCCGCTAATTTTACATGGAAGAAGGCTAAGGAGCCTCCACACATTCCACTCCCTGGCTGAGCTGCAGGACAGTGACCTCCACCTTCTGTGCATTCAGGAATTGGTTGGGGCAGGGGAGTAGGTATTTCCAGCTGAATTGGAAAGAATGTATATATGTATCAACTTACAACTTTAGTGCTAACAAATTCCTTTAAGATAAAAAGAAGTATACACTAATGAAAAGACACAATTTTAAAAGGCTGCTACAGTCCAAGTGAATTGGAAGCAGAACAAAAAAAAAAGGTGATCTTTCATACCTTAGCTCTCAAAATAGAAGTTAAGTACGATGCCGTGCCTGTAAACCAACTCCAGTCTGTCTTAGTGGCTGTACTTATCTCTCTAGGTAACTAAGATTCAAGGACAACAGGATCAAGCCAAGTCAGGGTGTAGCTGGCCCAATTACTTTTGGAGATAAGGCACTCATTACTGAATAAAATTTACATTTTTATGAAGAACAGCTACATAGAAGTGATCTCTAAGAAACTGAAGGACATCTGACAGGCAGAAAAATCATCATGGTACTGTTAGATGAAGAATGCCAAAAGAAGTCTTCTTTACCAGGTAAATCAATATAAAAGCTGCTGACATTTCAAAGACTGGAAGATAAAGTATTTTAAGCAGAGGGATTTTATCACTGAACAGGAATACATAGAGTCTAATTTTGTTTGTATTTGACTTAAAAACATTAGGACAGGTTCAGGAGAACACCTTAGTTATAAGGGCACTGAACCCAAGAATAAGTTTATAACCAAATCAGCGACAATTACCCTAGTGGTAAGTTGTCTTGCACCATTCCTTAGAACTGGCATTTCTTTTAAATATGAAAGCCTACTTAAATATCAGAAAACGATAGTTAAGTATCTAACAACTCATCTGTAAATGAAATCAGAGAATTTAGCTTGAAGGACTGAAAGTGCTCTGAGGTTCAACACTGTTTAATCTGTTCTGTACCATCAGTCAACATCGTCCGAGAAGAGCACACAGCATATTAGAAAAGTTCCAAAGGTCTGTCCTGAAACAACGTGACACTGACCTATGAGAGTTTTTCCCTGGTCAAGTATCCAGCAACATTCAGGATGCCAAGATCAATGGCAAAAGCACATTCAAACTCTTTCATTACAACCAACAGCATATAAATCATCTCAGAAACTACCATAGTGATAACAATGAAAAACCAGAAGAAAGGTTTCTGTTGCAGCCAATTCGTGTAAAACTTCAGTTTTACTGAATTTTCTTTATTTAATTTAAGGAGTTCAACCCTCCATTTAAGAAATGCTGTAAACATATCAGTACCTAATATGCAATTAAGTAATATGCAACATACTTAAAATAAAAAGCTCAAACAGGATTTTAGTATGTTTAAACTACTTCAAATGACATACCTCACATCAAAAGGTTCAGTTTAATCAATATCTATTGTGCAAATAAAGCTTGTGTACACAGTACAACTTGTACTGTCCAAAATACAGACCTGTATGTCATTTAACTTGTGTTTAACCCCTCAACATGTTAGTACTTTTAACAATTCTAGCTTCTATCTTTTAAAATGGTCTAACACATTTAATGGGTTAATCATAATTAGCTATCCACAAGTGCTCTGTCATTAGAGAGAGTACTCTACATAAAACCAATCTTATCTACCCATCAAAGGCAACTGCTGTTGCCTGTCTTTTGCCTGGAGCTCAAGTAGTTTTAATGTCACAGGTATATTACCAAGATGTACAAGTGCAAGTTAAATGTCTTTTACCATTCTCTGAAAAAACACGGAAATTTTATTTGGCTAGTAATTCAATCACTAAGGCTTTTAGCAAATAATTATTTTTCTAAAGGAATTAAGTCTTCGTTACCAGAATACATTTTTACTTTTTGAAATCTATGCCCTTACTGAGAAATATGCAAACTTTTAACATGGAAAAACCTGACAGCTATAAATAATTAATTCATCTGAAACAATTACCTCATCTTACACATGGATAAGCTGCTTAGGTCTTTTGGGGTACTATGAAATAATGCAAAATAATGCTAGTGTAATAATGGAAAGAGACAATTATGTGCAAGAGCTGAAAGTTTAAAATAGAATAAAACACCTTTTTTTCATATCTAAGCATGCAGATGCACACAAAAGGGATCAAATTCCCCACTATCTCTGTCCTGAAAGGAAGAAAAGTGAAAGTAATCCTAAAAATCTGTATCTTATTTGGAAATACAACTTTTATATAAATATTCCACTAGTCATCATGGAGAAGACACTGAATAAAATTATGCAAGGGCTGACAAGTGAAGCATTTTATACAGTCTTTCATACCAACTATCTTCATAAAAAAAGCAGTTACATAATACAGATTTGAGGGATAGCAAAGAGGACATTCACATAGAACGTTTTTCAGGCAGCTCCTGGAGAAAAATAAGTGAATGAGTCAAGAAGAAAACTGGAGTTCATGCACTGAGTATAGGTCTTCAGCCAGTGGTATTAATGTGCAGGAATTAAACACAGCAGCAATAAAAACCACAATTACTACACATAATGAAGAGCTTTCAGAACAAGAGAATTTTTAAACTAAATTCTGAAATAAAAAGTATTATAGTATTGCTTTTATGTAACCTGTGTGCTTACACATACAAGTAAGCAGGAATGTTCCAATTGTGCCATCTTTTATTTAGTGAGTACTTATCTCCCATTTAATATAGTAACTCTTGATTGAACTAATCAGTCATCACAGAAAGCATTCCAAGCTCTGGTAAGTCCCCTCCACTTTCAAAACATGTATACAGTTCCAAAGTCAGTAACTTGGAGAACTTCAGTATCTGTTTTAAAAGCTACCATAACTGAAAAAAAAAAAAACCCAAAGGTTTCAAAACCAGGCATACAAACTCAGAAGCCCCCTTCCTCATATCTAGATAATATGCAGACAACACCTACCTTTTTACTTTGCATTTTCCAAATGTATATACACATGCTTATGTGCAGTACCCAGTATTTGCTTTCAACTCAAATGTAGAGCTTTTGTATTTTAGTACATAGTGTGCAAAAATATAAAAGATTATTTTGCCTGAATACAGAAGACTATTTAAAAATCAGAATAAATGTGTACTGCAAGCTTCTTTGGTTTGGGCACGTCTTTAACAAAGGAGCAAAATAATTGAAGATGCTCTTATTGCAATGTTTGATTAAGTTTCCTATGGCTACTTCTCCTGCAAGACAAAAGAATGATCCATTCAACAATGGATCATATTATTTCCCCAGGAACAAGAGTTTTTAGGCTACAAAATCAGATTAGCCAAAACAGGCAAAATTTCAATATAACTGACAGGGCACTGGTGACTCTTCGCTACATTCCGCACCACAGCCTAACTGTGTTGACGAGAATTTGCAAAGGTGGGAATGGTCATGATATCACACAGGTAGGCAAATTAAAATAATGAGTCAACACTGAACCTGGAAAAAAAAAAAATCTTCCTTTTCATTTCTGGCAGATATAAACAAACATTTCACTTACACACAGACATACTGCAGGTAGGCAGTAGTTGTTAGTGTAATCACTGTCATACATAAAACATCAACTACCATGAATACTGAGACATTTAAATTCCATGTGTGCCAACTGCAGTTACGAAAAGAATTTTTAAGACAAATTAATGAAAATTTTTTTTAAATCTTTTTTTGAAACAATTAGTTTTCAGACAAGTTGTGTAATTTACAGTAGGCAATACTGATGAGCAGAAGCTATTTATGAAAACACAAAATTTTTGCTTCAGGTCTGTAATAATAAGATATATATGTACATAGAAAAGTAAATACATAAAACATGCATGTATATCATCATAAAAGAGCTTACAGTTCTTTGTGCTTCTCCTCTGCCAAAATTTGGTCGTTTGGCTTCAGCCCATACCTTGAAAAAAACCACAAAACACAAAGCAGTTACTCCTTTGAGAATATAGCCATAAAATGTAGTTTTATAGTTTCAAACTGGCAAACTATTAAATTATGTAATATTTGTTGATTCAGGTACCTCAGGTATTGCAGAGACAGCAGCAAAGTTTTCTAAAAAAATTATTACGTGTTTATTAAAGTAAACTTAACATGACACAAAATTTTTGCTTTATACCACAGCTTCAAATTATATCAGATACTTTGGCTTGCTATATATCCAAAATCATTGCACTTCATACCATAAACTGTACATTGATCTTACAACTTGGATCTGACAAAACATAACAGTGAGGAATACAGATAATGTGAATACTAAAACTGGCTGTAGTGTTTCCCCCTGTACCAAATAAAACTATTATAATCAATACCAAAAACATTCTGTAGAAAAAAACCATATACTTTAATAACAGGCTATTTAGGAGAATTTCTGCCATCTATACAGGCAACCTCTGATGAAATTGAAAGCTTGAGAGAAAGAAACTTTCTTTGCTAGCTTAACCTAATAGGCAATTTAACAGAATAGGTTGCCTACACTGCCTGAATTAGAGAAACCCAGTCTCCCCCAGCACAGGCTGCTACTAGTCATGCTGCAGGCTGCACTGTCACTCACTTTGGAAAACCTTTAAGAAGTGACCTTGCTTTTGTTGTGCCTCAGAGCAAAATCTTTTTCCATCTCAAAATACTCCACAAAT